>NC_057950.1:2986214-3143714 GCF_018555375.3 Anguilla rostrata | reverse complement strand
TTCCTCGAGCCAGACAGACCTCATTAGTCTTCCTGAATCAGTAATTACTGAGTGCAGAAGGCTGTTTGGGTTAGTCAGGCCTAATAACCGATTTCATTACACAATTAATTGGCGGCTTCATCAGAAAGAACAGCTCATGAAGAGTGGCATTACCCAGAGGAACCGCTGAGCTAGTGCTTAATTACCAATCTTTTCGTTAAAAAAAAAAAAAAAAGTACTGGCTCATTTTCTACACAAAGACCTCTAGATTAGGAAGGGAAAAGGTTGAGGTGGAGCTGACGTTTGAATAGACAGCGAGTGAATGATTAAACGGTCATTATGAGGAGCTGCTTCCTGGCCTTTTGCAGGTGAGAGAACAAAGTCAGGTCATAATGAGGACAATCACCGCTTCAGCGACAGCTGACCGGCAAATCCAGGAGCGAGACGCTGCTGGAGTCAAACGTGTTCGAGCCGCCCGAGGCCCAATTACTCCAGCGATCCATTAAACTGCAGAGCCGTTTGAAAGGAAGACCTTTTTGGCCAATTAAGACCGCCGGGCCACCGTCACTTCTCGAGCCCTGGCGGTTTTTATGTAACTGCCGAGGAGTAATGGCAAAAACATCGTTCTGATGAAAAGCCTGTTTTTGACAGCTCAAACGCTGAGAGGTAGAACAGATACTGTTCCTCTTTCCCTTTCTCACCAGGGAAGAGACATGTTAAACCGTATAAAGCACATAGTTTTGAACCCTGATCACACACACACACACACACTGAATCAGCATTCCAAATAACCACAGTGGACACAGTCCTAAACTATGAAATTTATCCCACATTCACTGTTATTACTTAACTGTCCAGTACATGTTTTCAGTCACTGAAAATTAAACCAGAAAAAGAAAGGAAGGAGAAAAAAGAGCACAGTGCATTTATTTTGAATCTAAACATACCAGCTGGGGTGGTGGTTGGAGTCACTGCAGGCCCTAACAATAGACTCAATCATTGTTGTGCACGGGCCTCAATAACCAAACACAGACGAGAAGAACATTATGAACTCAATATCTAACACTTATAGGAATACGGTTTATATACCCATGGTATCTTCATGGTTACTCTTTTTTAAATTTTATAATGGCTTCTGACTGTGTCAAACTTATGCAGAGAATGTATTGCAAACACTTATAGTATACATGTATAGCTGTGGTAGGCCTACTTTATTTGGCAGTAGTAGGTTTCTTGTTTTCTTTTCTGATACCTGTACGTAAAGTCTGCCAGCAAATATGCCCTGTTTGCTGTGGTCCAAGGTCAAGTGTCTCCTTTTTATCATGTGATGCGATGACGCAACTTTTAACTAGTTTTGGTGGTGAAATTTTAGGGTCAACCAACTAGCTAGTGAGGAAGACAGCAAAGAGTAGACATAGCTACAACTAACCGAATCAAAATTCCTTATAAACAATAACAATGGATCCCCGAAGTGAAAAGATTAACCAGTAGAAAAAAGGTAGCGAAGTTGCCAAATTTGGATTTCTTTTTTTAGAAGCCGTCGCCAACCCGGGTCAAAGCGTCTACCTGAAAGGATGTATCAATGAACTTCCTGCTCAACTCCTGTCGTTCAGGCCCCGTTTTAAACCTGAGCTCGCTCCTCAAACACCCGTCTCACGACTTTGAGAACTAATCTACCCGGGGAGCAGCCTTGGCCAGGAGACACTGAATGGCTTAGCCGGCGGGGAGCTGAACTTGAAGGAGAATGCTGACGACTTTGCACGCAAGGCTGATCGGATGCCTTAGTTTGAAATGAGTGAGTACACCCTGCTTTTAAATACTATCGGTGTTGGGTTTGCGATGGGCCGCCGTGCCAGCATGTCATAGTTTGGTTTGGGCCGCGCCGCCACCGTCTGTTGTGTTTTATATTTGAGGATAACTGTAATCCACAAGCACCGTTTTGAAAGTGATTTTGAAAAATTGCTTGCGATGGATAATAAATGGGTTGTAGGTCTACTGTTTATTATGATCTCCGCATCGTCTTGTTGTCATATATTTGGGATATTGACCTGTTGACCGGGCATCGCCTCATGTGGCATTTGAGAGTTTGAGGAGAGCGACATTGTGAAGACGGTAACAGGTGGACGTTATTGTTACGTCATTAGTAGCTAGCTAATATTGTTAAACTTTATGCCGCTGTGGTTGTAGTAATACGTATCACATAGCTAGTGAACTGGCGAACTCCTAGGCTAGCGATGAGTCATACATCTGTACATTTACAGCATAGGCATTTTATACATAGCCTAGCCTATTACATTGTAAATGGCCGTGCCAAACCATTCTTATCTTTGCTGTTTGGGTTGACGTGTTGTATTGTTTGGGCCTAAACGCGCCATGTGATAGGCCGTGTTGAGGGTTCCTGCCGAGCACTGTCCGGGCTGTGCGCTGTTCATGGTTCTGAAGTCTGCGGCACCTAGCCTACTTTCCCAATGGCCTAACTCCGCACAGTCCAAACACGTTGTCTAGGCTACTGTAAAATATCTAGGCCTAATGGCGCAGTATGTATGTGCGTGTCTCTGAGGGTGAGAGCGGGGCTGTCATAACTAGCTAATTCCCGGTGACTTTAATGATAGTGAAGTTTGAAAGTGAACTTTTGCAACTTACTGATGACTCAGGAACTCTTAAAATATTGGATGGATAATTTGGAGAGGGAAGCAGTTTTCTTTCCACAGTGCTTATGCAGCACAAGTCTTCTATTATATAAATTATAGTGGTCTGGAGGAAGAGGCTCAGCATACACTTAATATAAAAGCACCATTTGTCGAAAACACCACATTTAAGGATTTTATTCTGACCTCTCAACGTATCAGCATAAGATTGTAACAGATGAGCTACGTGTCCCACTTTCTCATTGGTAATATATTCTGCATGTTATATGGTATATGTTCCAATAAAATATAAAATTTTACAATTTTATAAATGTGTACACATTTAGCAGACACTTTTAGCAACTTGCTAGATAAAGTGTATTTAACATGGTTTGCTAACATCTCAAGAGCTTGAGATAGGCAGGCCTACAATCAGAAAACTGATACCATCAAGGTACATGCCTCAAAACCTTATAGTCTAAAGTTACAAAATGGTAAAGTGCCAATGCTTTATAAATTTATAAATGTCTGCAGATATATATATATATATATATATTGACATACATTTCTCTAAGGTTTGCATGCAGCATGAACAACAGGCCACGTCATAACTTCACAAGTTCAGTTTTTCCCAGAACCCCTGCGAAGCAGAAATTAATCTCAGCCAATGCTCTGAAAAAGATGAAGTAGTTTTAAGTGCTCGGTAGAAGTGGGGTAATTTGCACGCACTAGGAACCCGTGATGTAATGTAATTCTTCCACCACTAGATGGCAACCACCACTGGATTTTTCATTTCGGAACAGACCTATGAAAAAAAATCGGTCATTTTTCCTGGCTTGTATTCTCCCATTTCATTGTCTGTCCAATCAAGGTAATTTAAAAGCTAAATGCGTTCTACACTAAGTAATGCGCAACTCCGCGGTGTGATTGCAGTGCTGCCGATAGAAGGTTTCCATAGCAACATCGATTGTCTGACATCAAAGTGCCAGACTGATATTAATGTGCTTGGCTTCAAAATTTTCAGCTGCATCATCTGACCACAAAGTGAGTTGCCAGCAGTAAAAAAAAAAAAGAAAGTAACTGTTGACAACCGAATTTTCAACAGGCTTTTCAGACTTAAAAGGAAATAACTTATGAATAATAATTTTAAAAGAATGTACAGAAATAGGCTACAACACAGGTGTTAACCAAGTGGGATGGTAAAATAAAATAATTAAAAGAAAGTTTAGAGAGAGGTCAGTATTAAATGGTGTATTGAAAGAGCTCAGTTAACGACTGTTTCTGCTTAGCATTTGTATCCTCTGAGAATCCACTCCATAGTCTGGGGACCGGAGCAGAGGCAGCGGAATCACCCGTATTTTTAACGGCGTGTCAGGGACATACAGCTGACCCGAGTGCTCTTGGAGGCACACATGGAGTCAGTCATGCACTTGGGGAGCATAATCAGGCTCTATAAAATCTAATGTAAAACATGTGGCTGCTAGACCCGTACAGGTTTGTTCTGATTAAGGGTGACTGGTACAGTGGGCAGACGGTCAGTTACCCTCCCTTCTCTTTTCACTGTATCCAATGCGGAAACGGAGAGAGTGACAGTTGGAGAGGATCATAGCACAGAAAACACCATCCTGTGTGATACAATAGTATGCCAAAGTATACCTTAAGTGTACTATTTTATACTTCTGAATAATTGAAGCATAATGAAAGTTTATATCTAGTGTGCTTAGTATAGGCCTTAGTATATACTATTTTTCCATATGGGATGGCAGGTAATCAATGCAATGGGCACTTGTGGGGGGGGGGAGGGGGGTGGTGTATTTAGAGTCGGTCACACTGATTAGAGGATTCCCCTTTAAGAATAATGCAGAAACTGCACAGAGACGGACATTACCCACTGCAGGCCTCTACTCTAGTCACGGCAGGACGACAGGAAGTGAGTCACGGCAGGATGCCCTCCCTCTGGTAATGCCCCAGCGGCTCTGATATCCGCGCTCTTTAGGGAATGTGCTGCGGCTGCAGTAACGTCCTGCTGTTCTGGCAGAAAAACGCACAGCCCCAGTGCCACGGCTCTCCTCAGCGAGCTCTCTCTAATTCTCCTGTCCGCTCGGGCGAGTTTCCAGTGCGCTGCGTTACTTAGGACTAGGGGTGGGCATCGTTTAGTTTTGAATGATACCGGTGCTTAAACGATACTTTTAAAACGTTTCCGGTGCCTGAACCAGTACCGTCTTTTTAAAACAAAGAGCAAATGACATCATTCAAGAACTCCATGTCAATGCCCATAATTTTGGGCAGAACTGCGTAGGCTGTGTGTCCATTTAATTTTGCCAGGTGTAGCCTAGGCCTTGGTGTCTAAGAAAACATGCTGATTTACACAGACAGAATTACACTCCTAAGTGCTGGGAGTCCTTTCTACCTAATGCTGATGAGGGAGGGGGGTAAGGTGGAGGCTGAGGAATGCTTTACAGCTCAAGGTCTTCTGGGTGCTGACATGAAAAGCGGTCATCTCTAAAGATAATGACGCTGCACACAGGTGACAGACGGCAGGCTGCCATGCACAGTTTTGCACAGTTTTACACATTTATAGGCAAAACAATGTTTAAAGGAATACGGTTGCCTTAGGCGGCAGTGTGGTATAACGGGTAAAGAGCTGGTCTTGTAGCCTGAAGGTCACTGGTTTGATTCCCGGATAGGACACTGCTGTTGTTCTCTTGAGCAAGGTGCTGAACCTGCATTGCTTCAGTATATATCCGGCTGTCTAAATGGATGCAGTGTAAATGCTGTGTAAAAGTTGTGGAAGTCGCTCTGGATAAGAGCGTCTGCTAAATGCCTGTAATGTAACGTAGAATGTTTTTAATCTGAAGAATTCTACTAATGTATTTATTTCATTTTTTATGGGCACACATAATTGATCATAATGTACTGATGTACTTCCTCTACTTTGAGGCGAGCTGCAGATGGATTTTCCAGAAAGCCAATGTTCTCAAACATACCACAGAATCTACCATGAGGTATATTTGCACACACACACAGTCACAAACACAGTGCGGTTATGTAATCAGACTACCAAACTCAAGTAACTGTAATCAGCCTGTTTACGATGTTTAAAATAGCTTATAATATTACTAATATTCATTATTGCGATCATGATCATAACCATGATTATACTAATCGCAATATTGATAATCAACTATCCTTCTAGTCACTAACAAAGTGTTTTGAAGTTCAAACGCTGATTCTTGTTTGGACACACCTATTGTATACTGTATCGTGTAAAATTACACGATTCAACATGCCTTCAAAATATTTCTGTGAGGAGCTCACATAGTTGTTAAGGAATGCAGTGCGTGAGTTTCGACCGGCACCGAAGTTTCGCCTCTCCGTTCCAATTCACGTTACCTCCACATGTACACACGGGAGGTGGTTAAGGGGTCTGTGTTCTGCTGACTGGGTTACACTAGCTATTACCCTGAGTGTGGTGTCCTCATGCTTCTGCTACATTAGCATAACTGCTGAGCCTAGAGACGGAGCAAGCTGGTGAACTTCCTCCTTTTCCCTTTCATTTTAATTCATAAAAGTGGTCTAACCCTCCACGTGTGCTTTTGTTTGCCCGGATAGCTTTGCTCGCTGTGACATTCCGTAGCACTGAGAAGTGCCGGCTGCCATTTTGTGACACGAGGAAGAGAAATGACATTTCTCCCTCAGACGGGGTCAACGTCCACAGAGCCGGCCGTTAATCTCTGTCTTCACTGAGACGGCTTCTGTGTGAACTTTGGGAGGGGGGGGGTCTGTTTGATATCAGCTGCCGCTTGTTTGCAGTCAGAGGAGGACTTTTCGGTGTCTGCGGTACCTTAGGGGCGTGAAGGCCCCGCATTCTAGAACAGCAACAAACTTTGTTTTTACATTTCATAAATAAATTTAAGTAGACACCACTTTCCATGCAATGTGACATTTTAAGATCTTTAAAATAACAGGCTATGTTTACAAAGCAACCCAGTGTTGGTAATTGAATTGAGGACATGACTGTCTAACGACAGACATCTTTTTAAAATAAATGTGGCTGCTGGCCTTGTGTTTTACTAAGCCTGCAAAATGGCAACAAGAACTGACTGAAACAAATGGATGTCAGTAAAAAATAATACTGATTTTGAAGTTAAGACAAATGAATGGCCTCTTAAAATCCCAAAGTGTGATTAAAATCCCCTTCACATTGCCAGTGAAAATAAAGTCACTTTCTCTGACTTTCTCTCTCCTCTTGGAAAGTTCTGTAAAATGCCAGTGGCCCCCGTAGCTGAGGGGGAGGAGGTGTCTCTGGATGTTTATGCAGTAGATTGCAGTAATGCTCAGTGCCACTGATTTGGCGGAACAAGCGTGAACTTGCGTGTGCCGTGTGTTTCAACATTTACGATGCGCGGTATGTGTTTACATGTGCTGTAACCGCTTTGAAGATGGAGTGTGTGTGTGTGTGCGTGTGCGTGTGTGTGTGTGTGTGTGTGTGTGTGTAACTCCAGGTGCCCTCGCAGAAATAGCACAGCACACCTGGAAATGACATTACATTACATTACAGCTGTCAAGCGCCCTTTGAGCTGAACTTCACATAAGTTTACACACGCTCGACGCTGACATTTTTTCTAAGGAGTACACGTGCTCCTCGGTTGATAAAATTCGGAACACACTAATGCATCCTAATTAGTAGTACTCCAAAATTATTTTTTCAGTTAACGCACATCAATTTTTAGGAGCAATTGCTTCTAAAATGGGAGCACCGTAGAGCCCTATAATATGGGAAAAAATTAATATTGCCCTAATCTTGAATTTGTATTAAGAAACCCAGCGTAACTATTGTATCAATGATAATGTAAGTCAAAGAACAAATACATGAGCAAAGCCACTAAAACTTTAATATAGTTTCAGGTATTGTTCAGCCCCTTGATTTTCTAGAATTGAACGAACTTGTGGAAAAAAAATGACTACACTCCAAAATCAAGGATTTTCAACCAGGAGAAAAGGAACTTCATGATACAACTGCACCTCATTCTCCCCATCAGTTCCAATAGCTAACATTTTCAGTGCACACAAGCTGCTGAACCCATACTGAAATCCAGAAAGCAGAAGTGTCCATACCTGTGGGCTGCCCGGCTGGTTGCTTCTTCAGCTTGCAGCAGCGAAGCCCCATATCCCATGTCAGTGAGCCAATGAGAGGCTAGGTTTGAATTATCCACGCCATGCTAATTGCACATCCCAGACTGGGTTGTCTTGCAGGTAAATCCACATGTGGGTGTGTGTGCCAAGTGTGCCGGCTGCCAGGAGGATTACAAGGATCCCCTGGCACCATCACAGCTAGGAACCCCAAAAACAAGCCCCTTTCATCTGTTCCCCTGTTTGCTCCCTTCATTCAGACAGAAGCTGGGATTGTTCTCCAGCCTGCTCTGTAGGAACAGAGCTCTGGTTTGCCCTCACTCGCTCTCTCCCGACTGTCTGCCTGGGAGAGATGGGCTGTGCTGCTCACTCCTGCCAAACATGGCAAACATCACCGAACACAGGCAGACCAAGCTAATCAATCTCAGAGCTGGGGCCAAACACTGCAAGCATCCACAAACATGGGCAGAGCAAGCTAATCAATCACAAAGCCAGGGCCAAACATGGTAAACATCCTCGAACACGAGCAGACAAAGCTTATCAATTCCAGAACTGTGGCCAAACACTACAAACATTCCCAAATATGGGCAGGCCAAGCTAATCAATCACAGAGCTGGGGTCAAACACTGCAAACATCCCCAAACATGGGCAGACCAAGCTAATCAATCCCAGAGCTGTGGCCAAGCACTGCAAACATCTCCAAACACAGGCAGACCAAGCTAATCAATCTGAGAGCCCTGGGAATGGCCTCTGACTCCTCCCCCTTTTTCCTTCAGGCATGATGCACAGATCACGGCACGTCTCTGGATATCATCCCCTCTGCCATTAAAGTTCATTTGTCGTTAATTAAGCTTTCCCTCTCTTTGAATTAGTCATAGACCACAAGCTTGGGGGGTTGTGTGTGTTAAGCAGATTCTTTTGCTTGTAGCCGGAGGGCTACATCCAGGCCCTGAATGGAAACGGGCATCTCTGCAGACTGTACAACACAGAGAGCTGTGTGTCAGCAGCACACTGCAGTCAGTTCAGACTTGTTGCACACACACACACACGCACACACACACACACACACACTCTCTCTCTCTCTCACACACACACACTCTCTTTCTCGCATGCACACACACACACACACACACACACACACTCACTCATTTCTGTGCATTTCTTTCACAGGCCTGTTTTACTCAGCGCTGGAGTAAAAGGCTCTATTGTCAAACTGGCATTTCCTGCCAACGGAACAGATCAGAGCACACACACTGACACACCGACGGGGGGAAACAAGCGTTAGATCTTATCTGACAGTACAAGACTATGAGCAGCTTTTTTCTTGTTCAAAAATTGAATTAAAACTAAAACTTCAGCCAGGACCACTTTTGTGCTCTTAATTAGGTTTTAGCCCATGTTTTAAGGTAGTCATGACGATAAGTTTACCAAGCACACTGCACTATGTTGACGTAACACATGGTCACCCGACACACTGCATAAAGCTTCCTAACCAGATTCAGGGTACGTTTGGGTCGTACTTTAAAACACAGCCCAGCTGCATCTCTGCATACTGGTGTCTAGTATCAGCTATGGGGATGAAAATAATAAACAATACCAAAAAAGCATTATTAATAAAGTTAATTTATTGTACCAAAAAAGAAAAGCAGCTTAGTTGTGATGGGGGCCAGTGGGATATAGGAACATGTGGGGGTGTGTGTTGGGATACTGAGGTACAGGGAGGGGGGGGGTAATGTCAACAGTCGCTATGACAGGGGGGCTAGCACTGTGCGAGCCCAGATAAATGTGGGCTGTGATAGTTAATTAGCCTAAGTGGTGTAGCTCATTCTGGCCGGCAGCTGCCTCTGTCTCCTGATACACCCCGGCAGCGACGGCTCCCCCTGCCAGGAAACCAGACAGCAGAGAGCCCGCTTCGCCAAGGAGGTCCGGGAACAGGGGGAGCCCGCCAGCGCGGCAGATCATAACTCACCCCAGCAGAGCAGCCCTTCTCCCGTCTCCTGCTTAAGCCGCTCAGATGTACACAACGCAATTAACCGGTAGAGACTGGGGTCGGAGCCCAGAACAGCCCGTTTCACTGGGAGAGGCTGGGGTCGGAGCCCAGAACAGCCCGTTTCACTGGGAGAGGCTGGGGTCGGAGCCCAGAACAGCCCGTTTCACTGGGAGAGGCTGGGGTTGGAGCCCAGAACAGCCCTTTTCACTGGGAGAAGCTGGGATCAGAGCCCAGAACAGCCCTTTTCACTGGGAGAAGCTGGGATCAGAGCCCACATCAGCCCGTTTTACCGGGAGAAGTTGGGGTCGGAGCCCACATCAGCCCGTTTCACCTAGAAAGGCTGTGGTCAGAGCCCATATGAGCCTGTTTCACCATGAGAGGCTGGGATTGGAGCCCACATCAGCCTGCTTCAGCGGAAGAGGCTGGGGTCAGAGCCCACATCAGCCTATTTCGCCAGGAGGGGCTCAGCTCTAAGCCCACATCAGTTTCACCAGGAGGGGCTGGGGTCGGAGCCCACATCAGCCCATTTCAGGCGCATAGATGCACTGATTGAAACAGAAATATACGGCAAGAGGAAGTGTGTTCTATTGAATGCAGTGTTCAAAGACATAAAAACACCAGGTTCATCAATCCAAGTGGCTGGGAGTTGGTTTGCGGTCTTATTATTGTCTGAAGAACTGAGATGGAAAAAATCGAATAGCAACTCTCTGTTCAGGGACTGAATCGATCTGGCCTGCCTTTCTTTTAGCACTCAGTTTGCCAACCAGAGCCTTGAGGAAGCCTGGAGATTTAATCAATGATAAAAAAGAAACCAGAATTCATAAATCCAGAAAGAAAATGACCCATTTAACAATATTCAATAAACTAGCCTTTTTAACCATCAAATTTATTTAAATATATTTTGCTATTTTTTATTTCTCATAAATTAATATGGTAAAACAGTTCAATGCTGCTGGGAATTAGCCAGCTTTACTGAGCCTCTCTGAGTTTCTGAGTAACATTGAGTGAGAAAAGATGTCGGGAACCCAAAATTGCACTGAAAAAAGTCACGGCGTGAACCCTCACACCTGCTGGTCAGAGTGCAGAAACGGGCGGGTTCTCTCTGATGTGTGAGCCCACGCACCCACAACCTCACAGCTGAATGGGCCTTGCACTCGCGTGTCATATTTGCCTGTTATATATTTAAGAATTCACACCTAAGCTGGAAAATAAGTCCACAGGAAGAGTTCCCTAGCAAAGCAAATTGTGCACCACCTCCAGTGCAGACTTCCTCCTTAAAGCAAAGACCCAGAGAATATGTTTGTTTGGTCACACACATACAGATATGCTTTCTCATGATTAGTTTCCGTTAAGGTTTCTGTTTTTAATTTGCAGTAAAAACCCTACGTCGTGGCACGGGCTTTCTCATCACTGGAATGAAGCATTTATCCATCTTTCATTTTTAATTGAGAGGACAGGGGCACTTGACACAAAATGGCTTCCAAGAAGGAAGCTTGGCGCAAAGGGCAATAACCACTTCTTCCTATTGCAGGAAACTGAATCTGACAGTGCATTAGAGGTACATAAGAGGTTCAAAATCTCCTCCAATTTTCAGTTTAAAAAAAGTCAGTTTTAATGGGCCATCATCTTCCATCGCTTGCCATGCCCAGGACTGCAAACCCTAAACCCTAAACTTTAAACTTTTTCACCCATTATCCTCCAAGCTCAGAAACGGCATCTCAGAATTCCTCCTCCTGCAGCCCCCTGCCAAACGGAAGCGGACGCTTTGTCAGTGCAGACGAGGCCGGACGATGTCCCCTCTGTAAACATGCCCTGCTGCCCCTGAAGGGCTCTAATGGACTCAGAGCAGCCTTCGGGCATCCGGCCAGCAGCCAGACCTCATTCCCTGTCCTCCTGACGGTGCTCCAATTCAGATTCCGCATGGAGCCCGTAGAGCAGCATTACAGATTACAGATATAACACAGACCCTTAGAGAAGAGCAGGGAATGGAGAACCACTGAGTCTCAGATACAGATTCCACACAGACCCTTAGAGAAAACCAGGGTATGGAGAACCACTGAGTCATGGATCCAGATTCAGCATGAGCCCTTTTAGAAGACCAGGCAGAGAACACTGAGTTCGGATCAGATCCACCAACCTAGACAGCAGGACCCTGGTCTCAGATCCAGATTCCACACAAACCCTTACAGAAGACCAGGCTATGGACAACCACTGAGTCTCTGATCCAGATTCAGCATGAGCCCTTTTAGAAGACCAGGCTATGGAGAACCACTGAGCCTCTGATCTGGCTTCCACACAGACCCTTAGAGAAGACCAGGCCATGCAGAACCACTGAGTCATGGATCCAGATTCAACTCAGGCCTACCCTCACCACATAAAGATGGCCCAATGCCATCCATGAAGAGGGGCGTACCGCATTCTAAAAGGACTACAATGCGTGACCAGGTTCTGCTGTTAACGTGCCTCCTCACCTGGGACGATTTCGAACAGGTGACGCCCGGGGTCGTCCGGATTGGCTGCCAGCTCGTTCACCTGACTGCCATGGAGAGGGATGCAGCCCTGGGTTCCAGAGGAGAGGGAGAGTGAAGAAAAAAGGAAAAGAAAAGGCGGAAAAAACAGGAACGAATTAGTTTTTTATTCTGTACGATCATTTTCAAGCCCATTTTTTTTTTTTTTACCCTGAAGAAACATCTCCTCATCACGTCATGCATAACAAATAAGCTTGGATCAGTTAGATGAATAGCTGAATACAACACCACAAGGCTTTTTATTGCTCTGATATACACAAATACAATAAATGTGTCTGGCACTATGAGCTAAAAGTAATTCACTTTTTATTTGGGTTTATTTTATAAAATGTTTTTTTCCACTGTAACGTGGTCATGATTTCTGTCTAACCACCAGGAGAGTGTTTCTGTCTGTAGACAAACGTCTCTGATTAGTCTATCTCAGGCACAGGACACGCCCCTCTCTGGTTCCTCCTCATGTACTTTGGGGATTTTTGGTTGTCAAATAACATGCCTCTTCTGAATCATTGTAGGCTTCATTACACATTTCATTTGAAGAACTGTGTATTCAGTTACTTCATCTGTTGGCCTACGCCCTGGCTCAGTGTGGTCTACGTTTCCACATGCGATTTAAAAAAACAAATAAAAACAAATTACGGGGTTAGACACACGTTACAATATGAGGAACGTAAGAAACAATCTGAGGCAAAGTATTGTAAATTGAAGGCAAATATGACCGATCTTGAAAGAACATTAACATTAATGGGCAGCACTGTCTGGTTTTCCCACTGCTGTGGGCGTGGCCTTGTTATGACATTGATGCTGTCCATCCCCATGACTGTCACTTACAACACTGCTAAATAGGAGGGCCACGACATCCCATAATTATTCGTCATGGCAACAGGGTGGTACAGACACACCAGTCAGGAGCCTAACAGATGAGACAGCCCCCCCCCCCCCCCCCCCTTCCACGTGCTGACCCCCATGTGAACTCCAGTAAAGACATGCACAGACAGTAATATTTGAAAGAGTGCACAGATAATAATCGTACCTCTGGCTCGTGCTCGACCATTCACGGTGCTTTGCAGGCGATGCACGTGGGCAGACGATAAAGGGCCGCTAGGCACTCTGGGTAAGGAAGGACGTTTTCTGGCTGAACGATTAATGCTCACAGTTAAGCTACGGGGACAGCCGTTTGGGAATAAAGACAAATCCCGTTGATATGAAGGAACGGCCGCAGGGGAAATGCTATACGCTGGGAATCGCTAAATATCTGCTTGTTCAAAGGCACAGGCTCTGGCGCTACTGAAAATAACACCAGGGGAATGTTTATGTAGTCGGGTGTAGCGGACATTCATAAATTGTCTGCGTTTCACTGGCAAATAAAATACATTTACTGGGTCTCAGATAAATTGCTCGGAATAAATTTGTGCATTAAATGATAATTATGAGGCAAAGCATTTATAAACTAGGGCCTTAACATTTTCGAATGAATGGCCCTGGGTCCCCTTATATATGATCTCCTCTGCAGCACTGTGTGCTTATTATAAATTCTGTACGCTCAGTATTTTATCTATGGAGCAAGCAGAACTTGCTACCAGTTGACTGGGGGGGAGAGCGGGGAACATAAAGACCGACACTTCCGCACCATTGGCTACTCCCTGACCGGATGGTTTATCAGTGTTTATAAAATGATCCTCCATCACAGAACTGAGAAAATTAATAAGCTGCATTCCGGAAAGGCATGATGGCTATTAGCATTTATTAACCTTAAAGAGCAGAAAAAGCTTTTTGGCCGTTGAAATTTCACAGTGATTATCTGTAACAATTTTACAACTCCTGGGGGCATCTTCACAGATATTTAATACTTAAACAATAAAAATTTCATCATATATCCAAAAATATGCAAGAGTAGAAAATGAATGAATGAATGAATAACATGTTTGGCAGGAATTGTCCAGTTAACTGAAGAAAGGGGAGAGACTCAGTTAAAGGGGAACTCCACTGAACCATGCTAATTTGGCGTGAGGCTGGCCTTCAGATAGCGTCCCTGGTTACCTGTGGCTTGGTCTCCTCCTCGTCCTTGTAGAAGTAGAGCTGGTCGGGGCGCAGCACGAACCAGCGCAGCTGCCAGTTCTTCATGATGGACCTCTGCTTCTTCAGCCAGCCGGCCTTCAGCGCCCTCTGCTGGACGGTAGTGAACGCACACCTGCTGGAGGTAGCGCTGCGAGACATCTCCCCCATCACCATGCTCTTGGACCTGGCTAAAAACACACACACACACACACACACACCATGCTGTTAGACCTGGCTGAATGCACACACACACATACACACACACCCCATCACCATACACTTAGACCTGGCTAAAAACACACACACACATACACACACCCCAACACCATGTGCTTAGACCTGGCTAAAACACACACACACACACACACCAGCACCATGCTCTTACACCTTGCTAAAAACACACACGCACACCAGCACCTCACTGTAAGAGTCATTACCAGCAAAATTTTCAGAGCTAACACTCACATCAGCAGCTTCAGATGAACCTAACAAAGCTCATTTTGCCAGGGATTATTTACCAAAATCAATGTCGGACAATATTTCTGTTGGGTCTCTGTGACACTGACCACGGAACGATCCTTATATGGCTTCAGGGGAGAAAATCAATAGAATTTCCCCCCTTTATGTTGCGTCTGTTTTTGATGATGACAGGGAAAATTGCTTCTAGGAGAGGGCTGGACTCTGTCTATCTGCGCGTCCTTTATTGCAAAGTCACGATCGCAGTTTCTTCTGCCTCGGTAAGTAGGGCTCATAATGGGCCTTTCTCGTCCGCAGGAGCAGTTTGGTTTGTTATCTCTGTTGTCTCCACATACGGTGCAGAGCCTCCCAAATCCTATTAAGTCACCGGGCAGGCTAATGGAACCCTCATTAGAGACGGTGCATACCCCCGTAGCCTGGGGTGGGGTGGGGAGGCAGGACCAGCTCGGGAAAACCACTCTGCTGCTTGGACGCGAGTCTCCGCGGGGATATTAAACGACGCTCCCTGCTTATTAGTCATAAAATACAGCCCTCGTAACGTCAGGCAGATCAATCGTGGCGGCCGGGCGGCGAGGGTCCCTGGGTCTGTGGGACCAGCGGCAGTCCGTTAATTCAGTTAAGGCTTCGCACGCGCTCTACTCCGAGACCGCGAAACGCGGGCGGCTCACGGACTGCAGCGACCGAAGATCGGATCGAGTTGCCTAATGCATGTTTAATCGAGACACGTTTTTTTTTCGTTTTGGAGAAAAGCATGTCTCCTGTCATTTTCTTCTGTGCCATCATTTCCAGTAGGCTATTTTACCATTTTGCTTGTAAGGGTAATTGGGGACAAGCGGGGAACAGCATAAAATATTAATGTGGCCCCTACCACCTTTAGTACAAGTGACCGCGTGGGGGGAAATAAGATGCGGTTCTTGTCGATGCCGATCTGATTTGCTGCAGGATTACGGCGAACGTTGAGACCTAAAGGTAATGTTCAATGCTGTGACATTGAGTTGAAACATTTAAGGGGAGTGTTGAATGTTTCAGGTGCACGTCACAAGTGTGTATCTCTGTTTGAATCCGGTTAATCCAAATAAGATGGAAATTTTCCAAGGAGAAGGCAGTCCGAGTTCTAACAAATTAAATGTCCAGGTGATTGTCTCTTGATTCAAATAAGCCGGGACCTAATTTTTCTACATACAATCAGAATTAGAATCGTTTTTTTTCATACAAACACCCGTTCCCTGAAAAGCTCTTTGGTTCTGAAACAGAATTAAGCACCAGCTTTGAAAACGTAGTTTCTGTATGTGTGTCTGTTGCCACAGTAGCTAGAAAACAGCCAATAAACGGAGAGCAAAACAAGGTAACGAGCAGTCATTTGAGGACTGAGCTCTTGGATTTTAAATTTTTTTTTAACAATATAACCTGTTGTGGGTTCGAGTTAAGAATGAGAGATGCTGCTGCTGTTACACATTTGATTTTCATTTACATTCTTTAATTTTGTAAAAACGCAAATCTATCAATCAGCAAGCAACGGATGCATGTTTATTTATGAATCCCTTTAATTTTCGGGTTCATCTATTGGCTGTCTTTAACTTCAGTGCCACAGAAATATTAGTTAAATGTACATTCTGCCTGGCAACAGTGTGGTAAAGCTCTGACGAGGTTAAGACCTTGAACAATCAGATGGAGGAAATTAATTTTTCAACGTCCTCTGAATCATATCCATCTCAATTTAAATATATTCATTTGTTTGTATACCATTAGCAGAATTCGCTCAGAATGCCAGACAGCGAGCAATAGAAGTGCAGTAGTTGATGTCTTTTGCTGTGATTAATGATTTGTTTAAAGATCTCGTTTGTACTACAGTTCCCAGCATTAGATTTGCTTATGTGTTTCAACATTTAATGCTACAAGGAAATATTCATGTGTGCAGGTGTTTGTGTGTGTGTGAACTTGTGTGTGTTTGCGTGCTTGTGCATGCGTGCGCGCATGTGTGTGTTTGTTTGTATGTATATGTGCATTTGCATAGCCTGCATTAAGGTGCCATATCAACTTTTTAATGTGAATAAGTAATTATTTAAAAAATAAGATGTCCACAGCTCTCCATAAAGATGGAGAGTTAAAGCTTTGCTTTTCCTCAAAAAATTTTTTATTGACTATGAATTTGTAATTTGAAATATATTTTATGGTCCGTAAGCCATGCTTTGTGTTTATATCCGTCTGTGACGTCAGACACTGAGGTTACCGCCTCAGACAACACTCCGGAGCCAATAGCACGCCCATCTTTTTATCACAAATGAAATGTGCAGCCGTGTGTATAAAGGGGAACAGAAATGTAACAGACCAATGAATTTGGTAACTAATGAGTGAAGTGCGTATTTAAGTGTGATATAGCTTTTGATTTTCCGTCGAATAGCAATCATATAGAATGTGAAAGGCCGCATGCACGCGCATGGCAGGAGGTCTAATCCCATTTCCTTCTGATTCTGTTCAGTGGTTCACGCTTCCTGTTCTTATGGCTGTTTTAGGCAGGTGAGGGGTCAGGCTGTGAGGGCCATCATGACTGCGAGGTGAAGTCAGAAACACAGAGCCCCTGTGTGGTGCTGTGCACAGTACGCTAATGTTTTAACGGCTTCAACAGCAACAACAACAAAACCTACAGATGTTTATATTATCCGTTTTCCTCAGTCTTACGAACCACACAGTCACGCGATCGGCAGTCAAATTCGTTTTTAAATGTCATTCGTTGACTTTCTACGGTACACTTTTAATGAAGAAGCCATTTTAGTTTCAGGATTGCCAGAGTTTATTGTAAGTCATACAAGTCTGTATGTTTACCCTGTATAACACCAAACAACAAGGTTTGGCTCCATGTTTGGAGTCATGGGTGTGACTGAGCAGTGGGGATATGGTAAACGTGAGCACAGAAGACGAACTGACTAAATGAAATTATTTGCAAGCATCGTTCAGGATGCTAAGACGGTAACTCAAAGAAACATATGTGTAGTAATGGACGCTGAGTCGTAGGCGGTCTGCCTCAGTGCAGATCCGGTTTTATTTTCTGTCATAAGGTGAATAAAACCACAAGAGCACTAAAGGTTTCTTTCACGACCGGGCATTTGTACCCGAAACCAGCCAATCACAGCCCTCCGTGTCGCCTCAGATAGTTCCCTGAACATTATGACATGTGCTTGCCAATAGTTCACTTAATATTTGTGTTGAATGTTCATTGATTTGTTGACTAATTGATTCCATTTCCATGGTTGTACTACCAACCTAGACAAAGCAAAGCTTGTGGCTTTTAGTGTGTGCATTACAAATGGTTTTTAGGACCATGTCCTCAGTTTATCATTGCAACTGAGATTTTATGGCAAATAATTATATGACGATGTGATACCAGAAACTTGCAAAAGGTAGAGAACACACAGACATGAAATTATTGCTTAAATGCAAAATAGTGAAGATTGCCATTCACAAGTTCATTAATCAACTTTGATTCAACATAAAACTAGACAGTGACAATACTGTTACACCTGAACAGCAAAACAGTGAGCAAAGAGAGTCAATACCAATCAATAGCTGCTAATCTTAACCATCCACACGTATGCATATACCTGTATTTTATCCACAACTTAATCTGCTGGCTAATGATTGCCTTATTTTATTAGTATCATATTTGCATATACTACAGCATTCTCCAGCGCAAGGCTTCTGTCTGTCCTGAGCAGAGCTGCTACGCTACAGGGATTTTGATCCAAAGTAAAACTCGTACAGCATGTTCTAGCAGAATGATTACACTGGCTTCATAATTAATTCAAGATATGCCAGGGAGCAAAATCAACTGAATTAATGCCGAGTTATTAAATGCAGTGACTGCCATTGTTTCTTCCTGGTAAATAGCGCGCAACCGTTGGCAGTCGGTGAACACGATGTTCGAGAAAGAGATGATCACTGTGAGAGGCAGTCTCGCGCTGGTCTAGGAAGCGCTACCCTGTTTGCGTTCGCTCTGACTCGTTCAGAAGCGCTCGCGCCGGCTGCTGGCTCATAACTCCAGAGAGAAGCGCTAGCGCAGGTTGCTAGATCTGAGCTGCAGAGAGAAGTGATAGCGCTAGTTGTCCTGACCTCCGGAGCGAATAGCTAGCGCTGGTTGCTAGGTCTCAGCTCCGTAGAGAAGTCCCTGCGCTGGTTGCTAGGTCTGAGCTCCGTAGAGAACCGCTCGCGCTGGTTACTACTCTGAGCTCCGGACAGAAGTGCTAGCTCTGGAAAGAAGGCAGGGCAGAAGGGCTAGCTCTCACCTCTCCGGGTCTGTCTGACTTTGGGACTCAGCATCGCTGTCATCGCCGGGTTGCTCTCTCACCAGCCGCCGGCATGCCTGCGTCTCCCCGCCGCCTGCACCCTGTTGCGCATCCTCTTGTCCGACCTGGCTGTCCTCTCTCTGTCACTTTCCCTTTTTTGTCTCTTCTGTTCCCTCTATTTTATTATCTCCTCTTTCTATCTCTCTTTCTCTCCTCTCCCTCTCTCTCTCTCTCTTACTGTCTCTCTCCCTCCTCTCCTCCACCTTTCCCTGGCACGCCAAGATGACCTGGCTCTCCTCTCCTCCTCCCTGTGTTCCACAAACCTCGTGCACCTCTATCATCACAGAGAGAGGGGGAGAGAGAGAGAGAGAGAGAGCGCTTGCCCTACTGCACCCTGCTGCATTATTCAGTCTCTCACAGCAGAATTAATTCCACTCAGAGCTGCCCATTAAGGGCCTGGATGATTACTGTCCATAATTCACTGGAGCAGAAACGGAGAGAGACCTCAGCAGACTTCCTCTCCTTTCCTTTAGCAGTGTGTGTGTGTGCGCGTGCAGGTGTGTGTGTGTGTGTGTGTGTGTGCGTGTAACACACCACATGCAGTACAGTACCACAGTAACACACCACATACAGCACCACACTAACACACCACACACAACACCATGCTAGCACACCATGCGCAGTACCACATACAGTACCACACTAACAACTAAAACACCACACACAGCACCACACTACCACCCAGAGCCAGCAGCTTTTCGCCTCTTCTAAACACCACAGACCTACAGAATAGCATCCAAATCTGCCCCCCCCCCCAGTTATACCAGAGTAGCGTAAACATGACCCACTACGCACACGTTAGCGTTCCCATGCATGGCTTTGGCCTGCAATCGTTAAACCCAAAGGACGAACCCGCCAGCTCGACACCACGCGGAACAGCGTGTTCTCGCCGAAGTCCCTGTCCCGCGACAGAGAGGGCCGCTTTGTGTCCCCGTGGCGACAGACTAATTAATCAGGAGATGCTAACGCAGACCCTGTTTTTTAACACGAGGCTCAGTCTCCCCTTAATTTCATTACGACATGGAAAAAAGCCACGGACGTTAGAGGCGGCGCAATACGATGATGGGATCTCTAAGCAACTGTACGCTAACAATGTGCCAGGCTACACCAATCAGCATATTTTACACACTGCTGCATCAGTAGTCTGACCACACCCCACCTACTTTTCTCATGTGTCTGTCACAGTGCATTTCCACTGTATACGGTCAGGGGATAGTGCTAGCTTGGAAACAGCTGACCACATCTGGGCTGCATTGTGGTAGCACAGGACAGTATAAGTACAAGGCCTGTGGTGCTGGGTGCTCATTAAGGCCAGTCAAAATGGTTTAGTCGTCGTGAAAGCCTTTTAAATCAATCAATCAATCAATCACTGCATTTATATAGCACTTTTCCAAACTTCCAAACGCTCAAAGTGCTTTACAGTGATGAAGGGGAACTCACCTCACCCACCACCGATGTGTAGCACCCACCTGGCTGATGCACAGCAGCCATTTTGCACCAGAAAGCTCACCGCACATTACCCTTTGGAAAGAGTTTGACCACATTGAACGCCTTCGGCACTTCAGGGCTCAATGCTGACCTTTTTTCTAAGAAGCACGCATGCTCTTTGAGTTGAAAAATTTAGGAGCACACTAATGCATCCCAATTAGAAGATGTGCTCCTAAATCAACTGTGGAACAGTTACACAGGAAGTACTGTTTCTTCCTTTCCTTTTTTTTATTTTAATAAGTAAAAAAAAAAAAAAGAAATGGTGACTCATTTGTCTGTATTTTAACATTGACATTCTATACACACTGTCTTTCACTGTTACCTGCCCAGGGACAACAGATGAAACTTAGCCTGATAGCTCAGTCTGGGACTGCCAAGTGGCTACCCACTCACCCAATCAATCAAATAAATAAATAAATGAAATAAAATGAATATTTTTACATTAATTTTCAGGAGCAAATGCTCCTATAACAGGAGCCCTGCACTGGTGTTTCAGTACCTTTTACCTCATAATTTACTTTTCTGAGCTTGATTCTGAGGTCATGCATATTATTAAGTTTTACGATTGGCCTAATCACAGCTTGTGACACACAACGGACTCTTTTCTGCTTTGAGGAACAGCATTCAGAAAAGGCCATTCAGACATGTGTCACTTCCAGTAGATTTGTGGTTGACAATGGTCATCATAGATGGAGGTCACTTCCTTCATCAATGCCATAGTGATATGAAAATGATAATGTCATTAAAATAAATATAGTGCATGAAGTTTCAAATTAAATCCTGACTATAAAAAATTATTATGGTGGTCGAGGGCACTGTCTAACATGTCAATCCAAGATCTTCCATAGATGGAGTTCTGTGACTATGAAGGCCATAGCAAACCATTCACATCATTTTCATACAGGTGATCGCTCAGAATAACTTTGCATTGATTTGCCGTGACCCCTCCCTCTAAGGGGACAAGTGGACCCAAACCATGCCAAGAAAATGCCCCCCACAGCATATCAGAGCCACCGGACCCCCTCACTGTAGAGGTCAAGCATTCAGACCGATGCCATTCTC
Organism: Anguilla rostrata; assembly: GCF_018555375.3. Classification (NCBI taxonomy): domain Eukaryota; kingdom Metazoa; phylum Chordata; class Actinopteri; order Anguilliformes; family Anguillidae; genus Anguilla; species Anguilla rostrata. The sequence goes on along the minus strand of NC_057950.1, from coordinate 3,122,035 downwards.
TTGGTGTACGCCACACATGCACTCACCCACTTGTCGAGAATATGGTGAAGGATGACTTATCTGACCGTATCACTTTTCTTTCCACATCTCTGTGGACCAGTGCCTATGGTTTTTGCACCATTCAACTCTCAAATGTACATTTTCTTTGTTATGAGCAGTTTATGCACAGCAACCCTGCTATAATATCCCTCTTTGTATAGTTGTCGATAGACTATTCTTGCTGACACCGTCTGATCACATCCAGCACTGACGTTCTCAGTCACCCGAGGAAGAGTTGCTCTTTTGTTTTTTCCTTACATAACGGACTAATGCACAACCAGTATGGAAGTATCTGCATTCGTTATGTTTCTCTACTCCTTTATTCATTTCCTTTATTTATTTTTATATTTTTACAAGTTTAACAGCCAGCCCACAACTAGCTAGCTATCTCGACCACTTGTTCACTTGTATGACTTTGGCTGTCTCAGCCTCTCTGCTAGCCAAAGTTTACGATATAACAGAAAAGCCTTAAGAACGCAGCGATGTTCATGTAAGATTGGCAGTGTACCACGGCTGGCAAGCAGCATAATGACCCTGTAAACTTTAATGTGTTCAGGAAACAACACCCCTGGCACCACTCCAGACTGCGGAGTGCATCGCTGCCTGAGGAACAAGGCTGGCTTTGGCTGGATGCGCAGCCCCCTGGTGGCCACACTAAGTACTGCTCATCCCCTGCTGAGCGGCATTCCCCAGCCGTTGTGATAAAGTTAAACATACGGTGCGTGTAGATGGCGGGGAACAGTGATGATGGACGATACAGTCCTTAGGAGCGGTGAGGCGGTGCTGGCGTTGGTCGGTCATTACCTGAAGCTCTCTGCGCTGTTTTAGCCGGCAGGATTTTTGATTGGTTTAGGTTTTGATGGGTTTGTGCCGGACTCTCGGTCATCCTGTGTCCACACTGGTTTTGCCGGCAGTGCCGCTGGGTACGGAGAACAGCACATGTTAGATGTCAGAAGCGAAGCCCAAGATAAAAAAGAAACAAGTTCTTGAGAAATCAGTTTTGAGAAAACTACACCAGTGAAAGGCTACAGGTGGTAAAAATATGGAAACACCAACTTTAAAAACCGCCAAGACACACTTTGCAGAACAGTCGGTGTTCTATCAGAGTAGCTTTTCTATAAAGAAAAGGGACTACACTAGGCTACGCTAACGTCATCTCATGATATGAAATGTGAAATCTCTTGAGTTTCCCAGTTTCCAGTCAGCCCCACCGAGTAGAAATCAGTGTCAGGATCTTTCAGGGTTACCTGGATGGCTCTTCGGTGTCAGCACTCCTGTCCCTCTCCCGACAGCTCGATGCCGCGATCGGCAAGCAGGAGCACAGAACGGTTGAAAGGCGCAAATCTGACTTCCTGAGTGGCAGGCGTGAGTACGGCTGCGGGCGCCCAGGCGACCGATCGCCCCGGAGATTCAAGACGCTCAATGCAGAAGTGAAAACTGCAGCGCTGGCTCTGAAGACAACAAACATGATTTAAAAAGCTATTATTAGTTCGCCTGCACGCCTTTAGCCAGAGCAAGCGAGAGGAAGCGAACACATTTATGCGGACGTGGTGTCACTTTGAATTCAGTTCAGATTTCTCAGGCGTTGTTCGTTGGCCAATGTACCCAGCAAAGCCAAGAGGGAGGAATGTGGTGAACAAGTGCTAGGTTTGGTAAATGGACTGCATTTTATCCAAAGCGCTTTACAATTGATGCCGCTCATTCACCCATTCACACACACACACACTCACACACCAGCGGTGAAAGGGTACCATGCCAAGGTACCAATCAGCTCGCTGGGAGCAATTAGGGGTTAGGTGTCTTGCGCGGGGGCACTTTGACACTCCCAGGGCGGGGGATCGAACCAGCAACCCTCCGACTGCCGGACAACCGCTCTTACCTCCTGAGCTATGTCGCCCCCAGGTTTGCCAGCATATAGACTGCGGATTCAGTAATGATGAGGCACTGTCTTGGAAATTCACTGGGATTGTATCTGGTTTTAGGGTGAAGTTGTAGGTAAAATTTGGAAAAGTGGCTGAAATATCTAGACTAGTTAATGCTGTTTGATGACTGTTTGAAGATCTTTCTGATTGATGAGCAGATGCGTTGTTAAATACAGTATCTGGCCATATCATTCAGTCTAGGCCTCAACAGAGATGTCTTTTGTTGATATTCACTGGCTTTCTAGAGACAACACTTTCAGGCGAAGTAGACCGTAACAGTTGTTCCTACAATGAACAAACGAAAAATGAACAAACCTGCTGTTTCAGGATCCAGGGCCATTTTACTGACACAGGCTGTGCTGTACGTCTTTGTTTAACCTGTTAGAAAACAGATCCCATCCTGGGTTCTGATCTTTATATTCCACACAAAGTGGAAACGGAGGCCAATGGGAGAACGCCGTAATGGAAACAAATAGGCCGTGGCTGCAGAAGGCACATCTGCAGGACTCCATTACGGCTCAAAACCCCCTGTGATATGTGGATAAATCTGCCCAGAAGGTCATCTGCGGCTCCGCCAGCTTCCCGCCAATCCAAACACACACATAATCACCGGGACACTCTCCGACTCTCCGGCCTGCAAACTGAAATAAAACGTGTTATGTGCAATTAGGCTGAAATATGTGTCTTTCGCTAATGGACGTAGAACGACTGCACACCGGACCCAGGGAAAGACACTATGGCTTCTCGTAAGGTAAAGGTGGCTTTCAAAGTCCATAACAGTGATTGACTGCAGGAGAGAAGAGAGCGGCCATCGGGTTCGTATGGAGACAAATCTTGCCGCAAGTCAAAAGGCTATTGAGCTCTTCAGCCACATTGAGTGGGTTCTCTGTGCACCATAACAGACACAGCTACATGGCAGGTAATGCAGAACCGCACTAAAAAAGATCACCTGCATCCCATATAGACACAGAGATGAGATGGGTGTATAATGTACAAGCAGCTTTAACCTTTTAAAGAGCAGGTTTTTTAAATGTTCTCCACCCCCCAAAGATTTAAGTCAAGTGTTCTAGAACTCCATTGCTTTCCATCACCAGTAGTGACTGTTACATCAGCATCAGAATGTTCCAGTCGAGAACTTTCTAATCGCGTAGGCTATCTGTGATCGTACACTTTAAAGTAAAATGAATTTTAAAAGAGATGCCTTTTGTGGGCACTCACACAAAATGAAAAGGAAGCCATTATGGAAAAATGAAAGGAAATTAAGTAATTTCCATTAATGCAAGTTAAAGGTCTTTTAGCAATCAGGGCCATAGCGTCTGAACTGTAGCCTGTTAGCATTTTTATTTCACTCCAAACATGAAAATTGTGGATTTATGCTCAGCTCATGAATGGCATTTTGGCTGCATATTTAAAATGAGCGTCTGGAAGCTATTAATAGCTACTATCTGACCTGCTAGCTTAAAAAAAATTGCTGTGAGGATAAGCTTGTACCTCTATTTTCAGATCTTAACTCTCCCCCGAGCTTGAACCGTAGTAGTCTGCATTTTTAATCGTTTTATAAACCTGTAAACAGCCTGCACATCTGAAGCGATAAACTAGCTTTATGAAATATGCCCGTTATAACCTTCCAGGTGGTCTGGGATGAATTTAATCAACTATTTTTTGAGAGCGGGGACATACAGGACTGTTCCTGAGGGGTCCGATCTGGTTCTCAGGCGAATCAAACATAACACAGTGGATACTAGCAGACAAACAAAAATGCAATGAATGTACCAAAATTCACAGTCTGTATTTCAGTTTTATTCAGTCGACAGAAATTTCACATTAAAAAGTATGGAGCAGTAGGCTGTAATCAAGCGGTGAAGTTCAAGTAAAACCATCCAGACATTCTACGTCAGACCTGTCAGTAGTTCTGCAACATCGCTTCTTTAAAAACTAAACTGTAAACTCACTAGTTTATTAAAATACCTATGAAACTGTGTACAAACTTGGATCCGGACAGCATTAAAAGCACAGTGTAATATGACTGTATTTCCAGGGTAGAAAAACATACAGACAAACGTTCGTGTAAAATGGGGGAGCAACCCCGGTCCTGGAGTGCCGGTGCCGTTTCTGGTTTTTGTTCCATCTGAGCTTGATCACCGGAGTCTGACGGAAGATTAGGAGTCATTAGTGCGTCCATTAGCCCTGATTAATTAAAACCAATCCTGTTTTTGTAATCACGTTACAGCGTTAAAACCAGGAGCCATCTCTGTGGCTCTCCAGGACCGGGCTTGCCTACCCCTGGCGTCGATGAGAAGCTCCGATGAGAAAGAGGGTATTTCAGCTTTTGCAGAAGTGAAAATAGAACGTTATACATCGAGGTTCACAGTACAGCCATTTAGGCCTGCAGGAATGGGCAGTGCTGCCCTCGCCTTCATTAAAACGAATGACTAGAGCTGGAATACGGTGCTTGGCGTAAACCCGCTGTGAGAATTAAAATGTTCTCCATCATCATCATCATCATCATTGTCATCATTAGGCTTCACATTATTTACACTGTTTCTGTGACAACAATCCCCATCAGTATCATCCAGCGAGTCGCTAATGCATTAGCATGCATGTGTGCGGCTGACTGAAACGATTTCCAAGATGGCTGAGCCAAGCTACAGTACACACAGGTGCAGCAATTAGATTTTTCCATCTAGGACCCTGCGGTAGGACAGTTCAGTCACTAATCTGAGCCAATCATATCCAGAGGGAGGCTGGAACGAGGTGTGGTTTGTGTCTATTAGGCAATCGCCAATCAGGGAATGGGGAGAGGTTTAACGTGTACTGCAGTAAAATCCTTCATTAAAATTTCAGCCTATTTGGAGGTATGGAAACAACAACCCACTGTTCAGTCTCTCAGTCTGTTCAGCCGGAGAAGTTACAGCAAAGCAAAAAGCACAAATGTGAACTTTTAAGGTCCTTTTTTCAGAGTAAGAGGTGGAGGACAAGGCAGGACGTCCAGCTCCTCAACCTTAGCGACCATGTAAACGAATCGGGGCCTAGAACATTCCAGAATGTTCAGCAACATTCCGGAACATTCCGCGCTCCCGCGCACACACACCGTCAGACGGCCTGGAACACCGCGCCGTGCGGCAGCCGCGGCCTCTTCCCCTCCAGCAGAAATGACACGGCCGTTCTCCAGCGCCGCCACAGGGGGCGCTGTGAGCGCCCGCCGCGCTTGAAGTAGGTGGTGGTTCCCATGGAGACGGCCTCGAACTGCTCGGCCAGCAGCCAGCACTCCCAGGCGAAGGTGAGCGCGTTCATGGCGGTGAGCACCAGAACCCAGGCCTCCGCGCCCACCACAGCGCCCCACGCTGGCCGGCTCAGCGCGGCGGCGGCGGCGTACCTGGCCAGCAGGTAGCAGCCGGCCGCGTACAGGAAGACCAGGTGGGCGGCCGCCATGGACAGGATGAAGAAGAGGAAGAGGCGGTGGTTGCCTCGTCCCACGCACTGGTTGAGGAAGAGGCAGTGGTGATCGTAGTCCAGCACGCACATGTTGCACAGCCTGCAGTGCTTACAGCTGTCCGGCTGGAATATCTATAAAACAGAAGAACAAAAAGAACGGTTTGTGAACAATGGAGGGATGTGATTTTCTCTCATTGATCTGGAAATGCCTGATTACAGACTCTAAATGTCTCGGCAGAGGACCTGGGTATGCCGTAATCACATGCATCGAGCGCACTTCCTCTCTTTGACGTGAGATAGCAGGAGAGAGTTTTCAGCAGTAAAGCCAAATGCTACTGACCCCTGAGCATTCTGGAGCTGAAAATCAGTTTTTCCAGATCAATCGCAAAAAAACAACAACAAAAAAACAGGATTGATCACACATCCCTGAGAACGGTGAGGGTGATTTCAGTTACACTGGTGTTATGCCAGAGCCAATGCCAGTCTGGCCGGTGCCCGTGTTGGCACTGCCCGCATTAATGCCCTACAGGTGAGCAAGCTGAGGGGAGAGATGGTGCTCTGAAACCACTGTCATCTGCACTGGAGCAAAAACCTCAACAGAAACACAGGAGGAACGAACACATGATCCTGACTAGCGACATACAGCCAGAGAGGGGTTCCAGTGTGATACGTGGAGTTTTTTTAACGTTTCTTTCAGGATATCTTGTTGCGGGCAACTCGGGAGAAAACCAGCTGTGTTGTACTGGGTACGCTACGCTAACTTCAGCTCCAGCCCCTGAACTGGCCTCGCGTAGGAAAGGCTAACGGGAGAACTCAATACCTCAAGAAATGGGTGAGGATGAGAAATCGAACGGGCTGAAAGTGACATTTTGAAGTTTCTGTTCAACTTCCTGTTTTTTTGCAGCTCACAGAGCCTAGCAGCTCTTCCTCTCAGTTACTATGGCATTGGAGCCGCGTTCCTGTTGTGTATTTTCAGAATCACTCCAGAGAAACCTCTGGACTGAATTTTTCTCATTTCTCATTTCCTGGACAATACGACAATATGTCAGTATTTTTAGCTGCTTGCTAGAATATCTGCTGTTGCAGAAGGAAAAAAGTTATGAAACTGCAGTGGTAAAACAACGTGACATACTGTACATCAGAGCATTACATTACATTACATTACATTACAGGCATTTAGCAGACGCTCTTATCCAGAGTGACGTACAACAAGTGCAACAGTTCAAGGTGCAAAAGAAACACACTAGAGTGAAGTAAAGATCGTAGTGCCAGAAGTGACCACATAGATCAGGACTCCAACCCTGTAGGGTAACCTGTTCAGCAAACAAACAAACAAACAATCCAGAGCAGATGTATCCAGCGTTTTTAGAGTAAATTTACACACATAAATGCACCTCAGTGCTGCTCAGCTTGCCGGGAGCATCGAGCCGACCCATAATGCAAAGCTGTGCTGTGGCAGGTCCACACGGTTCGCTCGCTGTGCAGAAGTAGCGAGAGTGTCTTCGCGCCAAGGCTGCGCGGTGTAGATGAAGCTCGAGGACGTCCGTGTCTTACCTCACAGTATATGCAAAACCGGCTGCTCTCATTGGCTTCCACTAGGCTCATTATGCTGGAGAACCTGGGGTCAGCATCCTCTGGCTGCAGCTGGCCCGGGTTCTTGGTTAGAACCTTCCGGAACAGCCAGAGCACTGCGGAGAAGTGCACGATGGACACGTGGAGGAGGGTAGGGGCTGGCCAGATATGTGCGGCGGGGTCAAGGAACCGCCAAATTCACAGAGTAGGTAAAAAAAAATAAAAAAATCACTAATCCAGGTGGGCATGGGTTCGGAGCCCACAGGACAAAGCACATCCACCCACTAGCACTAGCAGCCAGAATGAGATTTTTGTGATGAAGGATATTTGGCAGGATCTTGTAGTAAAAACAGACAGATGTGTGGAATACTCCAGCTGTGAGCGTTCCAACGTAAACTGGGTTTGGCAGCCTGGAACACATTTTTTTTTTTTTTAAAAAGCAAAATTATTAAAATGTGCACGTACGTGTAGGAATGTTCTCTAATAAACCAGCAGGATATTTAATATGCCTCACCTATGATCATTACATTAGAGCTGGGCTACCTACAGCTGAGGCCATACACCTAGGCTAAAGACATTCAAAACTGCAATTCTTTCTGTGTACCAATCAAAAAGTACACCCCGGACACAGCGTGCTGCCTCAGTGGTTTTTTGGGGGCCCACGGGGGTGTGCTGTACTTGCCCCTGATGACTGTTGATCCTGTGGTACTGGGACAGGATGCTCCTGGCCAGCCAGGGGAAGAGCAGGGCGCAGAAGACCCCCCCGTAGCCCCCCAGCCTCGCGGCTATGAGCAGGATGACGGCGCCACTCACGGACGGGAACAGCAGCGTCCAGTAGTACATGCCTGAGAGCGCAGAGAGACTTTCATTACAAGCTTTGACTGATGATACGGCAAAATGGCCAATAAAACACGTGTACACAAATTGCCACAAGTTTATGTGTCTGCATGGACACATTAAGCAATCATTGATAAAGATAGAGGCATCCTTTTTCAAAATGAACTTTGCACACTGTAGCTGTCTGCTGCCCTCTGGTGGTTGGAATGGTCTTTCAGCAGCAAGTGTGCACGGTTGTCAGATTCTATTTAATATTAATTGTTAGACTATAGGCCTTTATAAATACTGGCAATCATATTTAATAAAAAAGGAGAGTGGACACAAGACATTAAAATATTATATATCTCTGCGGCCAAATACTTTCACTTCAGCTTTTGTGTCTCTGGCATCCAAAACACAGTGCGTAAACAGCTGAGCAGATTTAGCATCATTATAAAAAAAATAAAACTATAAAAAAGTCAAATTACCATACGACTCTTTGGGTTTCTGGTCCGTTGGCTCATTGATAAACTTTTTGAGGATTTGTGTCAGCTGCTGATGTCTGCAACAGAAATAAAGGACCCGTTTATTTGGCTGCACAATCACAGCCTTTACTAAGGACAGCGGTAATATGAACTGTGCAAGATACTGATGAAATATCTGCTCCACTCAGCTGGGTGTATTTTTGAGACATCCTCTGAAAGATCATATTGACATTATGTAGTTTTACTTTAAAATATCTGGGGACAGTTTACAGAATATAATCATATACGTTGTTTAACAGGTGAATTAAATTGGCCCTATAACCTGGAACAAATCAGAGGTGTGTAGACAAGGTGATGCCGGTGTCGGTGAGGTGCAGGCCTAATTGTAGGAGGTGCAGCCCTCCTGTAGGTGGTGCAGGTGTCTGTGAGGGGCAGCCCTACCTGTAGGTGGTGCAGGTGTCTGTGAGGTGTAGCCCTACCTGTAGGTGGTGTAGGTGTCTGTGAGGTGTAGCCCTACCTGTAGGTGGTGCCCTACTTGTAGGTGGTGCAGGTGTCTGTGAGGTGCAGCCCTACCTGTAGAAGGTGCAGCCCTACAGCCCTACCTGTAGGTGGTGCAGGTGTCTGTGAGGTGCAGCCCTACCTGTAGGTGGTGCAGGTGTCTGTGAGGGGCAGCCCTACCTGTTGGTGATGCGGGTGTCTGTGAGGTGCAGCCCTACCTGTAGGTGGTGCGGGTGTCTGTGAGGTGCAGCCCTACCTGTAGGTGGTGCAGGTGTCTGTGAGGTGCAGCCCAACCTGTAGGTGGTGCAGTTGTCTGTGAGGGGCAGCCCTACCTGTAGGTGGTGCAGGTGTCTGTGAGGTGTAGCCCTACCTGTAGGTGGTGCAGGAGTCTGTGAGGTGCAGCCCTACCTGTAGGTGGTGCAGGTGTCTGTGAGGTGCAGCCCTACCTGTAGGTGGTGCAGGTGTCTGTGAGGTGCAGCCCTACCTGTAGGTGGTGCCCTGTCTGCAGAGGTCGTAGGGCGTCAGGCCTTGGCGGTTCCTCAGGTGGAGGATACGAAGCCCCGCCTCCCGGAGCAGCAGCCAGCTCACCTCCACCGCCCCCTTCTCCGCGGCCACGTGCAGCGGCGTCGCCCCCTGCTGGTCGGCCGCGTCTGCCGCGCATCGCTGTTTCCATGGAGACCGAGAGCCCGTCAGCCAATCAGGCCCCACTCCTGGATGAAGCCTCAGAGCTCACAGGAAATCCAACTTCGCCCCAAAAAATCTACATTTTATGTTTCGTTCATCTTTCTGTATTCCACACATGGTATAAATATTTCATATTTCAGAACATGCATTGCACGAATATGTATTTAATATGTTAGGTTATGTGTTTTAAAATGGAGCCCGTGCATAAACAGATAAAGCGCATTAATCGTGTATTTTGGTTCGGCCCCGTAAGGTCGGCCCCTTGTGCGAGGGGTCCCGGCGACTCGCTCACGTCGTTCCGCAGGAGGTACCGGACCACGTCCGAGTTCCCCGTGGACGCCGCCAGGTGCAGAGGAGTGAGCTGGAACCGGTCGGTGTCGGCGAACCGGAACATTCCCGTCTCATTCAGGTACTGAATGGCTAGCCTGTGGCGCACACGGTAAAGCAGCGGGTAAGCAGCAGCGCACAGATTTAAACACGGTCACCCGAGGAGCCGCGCACTGCTCAATCCCCACATGTGCTAGGCCAATGTAGTCGCTCGGAATACTGAATAATAACACTGAATACTGACAGATCCAGAATCGGGCGGATACACATCATATTTATGAATGGTGCAATAATTGATGTCATCTTGAGGTCTTGGGACCATAGGCGGAGCCTACAATGTTTTTTGTGTTTCCTTGGCTTACATTTTTTAAAAACTTTTATTGAATACTTTATAAATACTCTTTTTCTACCGATGTGGAACATCCAATTGCATGTTTATCAGCACTCATTGCCTTGAGCGCTGAAAACTGTTTTGGGAGAACACAGGCAAGCATGTAGCCCCCAGCTCTCCCCACACCACCGATCAGCAGTCAGGCTCACACAGACATGAGTCAGAGGAACACACTTCCTGTGCAGTTCAAGAGTGCAATTTGCAGGCAGAGGATTCACCAGTAGGGGGCGCCTGCTGTGACTGAGTGCTGATAAATAGGATTTGGCCTTCCAAATTGGGGAGTAAAAGGGGGAAAACAGAATAAATAAATGAAAGGGATACTTACACATTTCCCCCGGCAACAGAGTGATGCAGGGCGGTCTTGCCCTGGTGATCCACAGTTTGGACGTCTGCCCCATGCTGCAGCATCTGGTGCATGATGGACACATTGCCGTTTCTGAAAGAGAGAGACGGAAAGCACACAGCTCACGCTTAGGCTAGCTCTGTAAAGAGTTTAAAGCAGACAGGCTATCTGACAGACACCCCTGAACAGCTTAAGTTGTTGAAACCAGACGTTTAATTTCGTTCTGAATAACGTCCTTAAACTTATCTTAATTGCGCTTGTTGGTTTTGTTTCAGTCACCAGGTGTCAACATTTTCTGCAGTTTGAAGCTTGCTTATTTTACTTGTCAGTCGAGCATTTAAACAATTTAAAAAATGTACCACTTTTAAAAGGAATCATTCGCTACATTACAGGAAATTAAAGCCCAAGTTTATCTTACTGATGAAAAGTCCGGACATGCATAGCCATTTCAGCCATAATGTGACAAAGAGAGAAAATTCTTTCACAGACATTAAGGGCCTAATTAAGAACAATTAGCAGCATGTCGCAGATCAGGGGCTGTAATTATGCTTGGAGTGAAGGGCAGAGTTTGAGACTCCCTGATGTGCAGCACATTAACCGCCAGGAATGAACCTGAAACCCACCATGCTGCAGGACGTGGATTAAAGGAATCGGGAAAGACGGAGGTGTAATGTTCGCGAATATTTAAGCGTGTGCAGCGGGTGGAAGACGGGCGTCTGACCTGCAGGCGAAGTGGAATGGCGTTAGGCCCGTGTCGCACGGCGTGTTGGGGTCCGCTCCGTTGCTCAGCAACAGCTCGGTCAGCGCCCGGTTCCCCTGATAGGCTGTGTAGTGGAGGGGCGTGAACCCGCCCCATCCTGCAAGGACACGCAGAAGGTCATGGATGCTTGGATGATTCGTGAGCCAGTCATGTGACCGCGCACACATCACTGAGCGCACACTCATACACATCCATGATCAAACCAGCTAAGATTCTACTGCACATCCATAATCAAGCCAGCTAAGATTGTGAAGATCTGCAAAGCAGGGGCCGCAAACTCTAATCCTGGAGGGCCGCAGTGTCTGCAAGTTTAACTCCAGTCCTGGAGGGCTGCAATGTCTGCAGGTTTAACTCCAGTCCTGGATGGTCACAGGTGTCTGTAGGTTTAACTCCAGTCCTGGAGGGCCGCAGTGTCTGCAGGTTTAACTCCAGTCCATTAGGGCTTGTCCACTTGTCTGGGGCGAACACAATATGTGATTGGACAAGTGAATCATATTTGCCTGTTGTCCCAGTGGGCAAGTAGAACTTTACTGACATTTTGCTATTTAATTTTGATCAGTTCCCATACGGTGCTTAAACTATCAATGACTGAAGGAGTTTCATGTTTCACTAAAGAAAGAGGCAAACTGAAGTTCTGTGCACCATAGTATGCATAAGTAAGCATGGTAAACAGTAAAAAGGCAAATATCATATGACAACATTATCATGATCACTTTTATTTATTTATATTTTGCTGTCTTAGGAGGTCAGGTGGATCACTTTTCTCCTTTGTTTGTCGGGAGACGAGGCCTGTTTGGTGTGAATTCCCAGACTAAACCAATGACTGAGGTGTTGTTTGTCAGCAGGTCATTCCTATACTATGTCACGCAGTCCCATGACCCTGTGAGTGACGTGACCTTTCACCTTTAGAAAAGGAACAGTAAGCACTGCCCGAGTGCATAACACATGCAACCTCAAAAATATGCCTAAAATACAAATAGCTAAATATTTTCATTTTCATTCATGAAGATCTCAATGGGATCTATCAAACATATCTGTGGGTGATTTTTAGGAGCACACTGCCCACTCCAGATTTTTATATTTTACCCTTAAAGATGGCTTTAAACGGAAGACTGATGAGCCCATGTTAAATAGACCAGAAGCAACATTTTTAAATAATTAGTAAATAGCATTTTTGAAATTGAACAGAACAAGCCCCCTTGTTATGTTCAATCTGTGACTGTCAAGCAGAAACATGTCACATTTCTAGTTAGGTTTCCACAGAATGACCTCTTCAGCAATACGGAATTTTACTTTGCATTCCTCTCTGTATTTCTAGAATTTTACTTTTTGATTTACAAAATACTGCAATGCATCTATGATACGAATATTTACAATACATTGTATTTTACGTAGCCTAGCCATTAAGCTAACGAAAGATGGTCGGTTGTTAAGCAACAGGTAAACTGTTTTGGTTGTGAGGTCCTCTAACAATACAGATAAAATTAAATCGTGTTACTGTACCAAGATCTGCAGGCTATAGATAATGTATTCTAAAAGGAAACTGATTTGTTGCGTGCTGGAATTGTAAATGGCACTGCGAGCCAACGTTAATGTGTCTTGCATAAGGGCTAACTGGGTCCAGTTAGGTGATGGAAAAACATAAGCTGAAGTGAACCAAACCGTTCCCATTCAACAAGCCGATACTGGATGCTCTTTAGCTTCTGAGGAATAACGTTAGCCTAATGAATAATTAATGCAGATAACGTCAGGACCTTGGATACCAGTGCACTACGGAAGCATAGTTAACTAACCTTAGATACAGCAGAGGTAGCTATCGATATATATGACAGTTATTGTTTATATCGAACCCAGGTAACTATTCAGCCAAACTCAGCGATTTATCAAAATTCGGAACAATACGACTCACCTTTTTGTCTCAACGTCGAGCGGTCAAGTTGAATGATGTCCGCGCACTGGTCAATGTTTCCTCGTTGAATTGTGTCAAATATGTCACCACCCCCAACGGTTTGTGCAGGGACAGGCAGCATGGTAGCTTGCTATAAATAGGCAAAATATGTTTTGCGCCGTAAACAATAATCGTGTTACATACTACGTAGGCTAGTTACGCCCATCTAATATCTATCTAGCAAGCTTGCTGCCGAGCTCCGAGTACATTGAACTGACCAAAGTGACGGCACCCGAGATTTGACGGGGACATCGCAGCGCCATTGTATGTTATTTGATTACCATAAACCCCGCCTTGTACTTCCGGTTGGGTGGATCTTATTCTGTGACCAGAGATATCTACCCCGTCAACTTGGCTTGTGGTTCGAACCGGAGACTGTAAAAATATTCATTTATTTATTTATTATACTAAGTGTAAGGAAGCATTACGGTGCCAAGTAAAATTGCCATGCAAATGTCATACGTGAATAACATCTGGTGCCTTAATGATTTTGCACATATAGTTATGTGAAAAAGAAAGTACACCCTGTTTCAATTTTATCGTTTTACATATATGGACATAAATAACTGTCATCTGGTCCTTCACACGTCCTATTAGATTAACCTTGTGGCGAATAACATATTTTACTATGTCATTACACACTTAAGTCGAGGAACATTTACAATTACAGTTTGGTATTTAGCAGACGTCACTGACATTTAGTGCTTTAATGATGTTGCACATACATAGTTATGTGATTAAGAAAGTACACCTAAGTGGTATGGTTTTACATCTGTGGACAAAAAATAACTGTCATCTGATGCTTCACAAGTTCTAATAGATTAATCTAACTTCATGTGACGAATAACACAACAGATTTTACTATGCCATTACACACTTTAGTCTAGGAATATTTACTATTAAAGTTTAGTATTTAGCAGACACTCTTATCCAGAGCGGCACAGCATCCAGGAACAGACCTTCAGCACTGGCAGGGTCAATGATTAACTGCCTAGTGTCATGCAAACAATACAAGTGCATTGACAGTAAGGAATAGACTGCAGAACATACGTATACGCTTAGTGCAACACAAAAGACAGAGCATGTCAAGCAAGCAAAAGGAAGCAGGCCAGGTCTATTAATAAATGAATGTAATGTCTGTCTATCACACTGAACTGTATGTTCATTGGTTTACCACAACTCCAGGCAGAATTTTCCCCTTGTGATGTCACAATCATCACCATGACACTGCATACCAAGGGGAGTGTCCATCTTTGCAGGGGCTAGGCACTCATGTTTCCAGCGGGTCCAAGGGTGTTGTGTTGAGAGTCTTTATGACAGGGATCTTTTTGGCACTTAACATAATCGGACAACCAAAACGAAACCACAAAAAAACCTGTAGACAACGTGTGTTTCTGGCTTTGGTTCTGGTGGATTAATACCAAGTTTTTCAGCTTTAGATCCCTGGTTTTACAGACATTCCGGAGAGGCAGGAATTAAAAAATGGCAGGGGACAAAGTATAAAAATATTATGTAAAACGCAAATGTTCAGTATAAGACTGTCCCCGACTGCTGAACCAAGCAACTTTGAATGTGGATGCGACAGCAGAGTAATGTTGGTGTAAATGTTAATTAAATGTTGGTGTGGTGGAGCAAACTGAAGCGAATCACCTGGTAGCAAAATGACAAAGGGTTGCAATAAAAAATATTTTTTTAAAACTCCCAGACCCGTTAATATAGGCATGGCATATTGACTGAGCATGTGCCGTAGCCTATATATGAAACTGTAAAAATGTATTTGCCAGATAAAGTTATAAGCTGTTGAATACCTTTTTTTCCAAATAGTGTTTATGGAGGCCCTCTCACATGTTTGCATGATGTGAGTGATATGTGACTGGGCAGGGGAACGGGAGGAGAATTGCGCTTGCAGATCCAGAAGTTTAGGATGTATTCTCTGGAAGGGACTGCTGATAAAGCTTTGTGCTTCAGCACCTTTGGTATTTAAGCTGAATTGCACGATGCACAGGCAACCTCTGTCTTTTCTTCGCACTGTCGCCAAATTCCTGCACCTTTACCTACATTTGTTATTCTAAAAGCTATGCAGCTGTGCAAGTGGACTGTATGCAAAAAAGCTGTAAGTTGCTTTGGATTAGAGTGTCTGCTAAATACCTAAAATATACTACTACTACTACTACTACTGCTGCTGCTGCTGTCTACTACTACTACTGCTGCTGCTACTACTACTTCTGCTGCTGCTGCTGCTGCTGCTGCTGCTGGTATTACTACTACTACTGCGGCTACTACTACTAATAATAATAATTTACATACTAAACTTGCGCGTAACACAGCTAAGGGGCAGGCTAAGTATTTCTGGCTGCTGTAATGAACTCTGTCACTTCTTTCTCCGCTGCTTTCATTACAGTTTTACAATTTTATAACGGAACGGAGCATATGACATCTTTGGATGGATGCGCTTCCCTCCTTTTTTGAATAAAAAAAAAAAATTGCAACACTGTTGAACCACTGTAAAAATGCTTCAGAAATTACAGGTAAGATCTATGCTTGACTGTTATTCACACGGCTTTTTTTTATTTTTTTATTAGGAGACCCACTAAAATTTCTGGCCTACTAATATATGTCTCACTTTTTTTCTTAGCAAGGATTTTCATCAAACGAACACGTACTGAAATAGCAGTAGATTCACTATTTTGAAGTAACTTGTGATGGAGTACATTGCCGCTAGATGTCGCTGCACGTTAAGTAATTGTACGTTATAGGCTACAAACAGCTACATTTATGTAGCCACGTGAGCGTATGAGCTCTGAGTAAACTTAAAGTACACCATAGTAACCTACAGTATTGCATATTAAGAGCAAATGAACAGTACCAGGTAGTAACCATTGACTGTAACGCCGTTATGCAATTTACAAGTTTATCGAGCGCATGGGATATGCACGGAGAGTACTTCACAACTACGTGCGAAGACCACTTATAAATATAGGCTGGACGGCTGTTACCGTATCGAGGTGTAGCAGTTGTGTGGGGCAAAAATACGGGTTGCATGTATTATTAGGTTAAGCCACCACAATAGCCGCATACATGCGAACACAAGTTATGGATTTCGTTTGACTGAACTTCAAGAGGGGAGAGTACAGTTTCTTTTCGCTCTTTCCGACGTCTTGTGACAGTGTTAACAGGAACAGTTGTGCGAAAAGTTGCAATCGGAAACGGGCTATATGCGGAACGCTGCTTGGCAGTGGCTAAACATTTCAGCAAGCAAATTGCATCTAATTAAATCGGGGGGAGAGACGTCGAGAAAGACAACGAGCCAGTTCATTTACTTCTGCTTTTTCCCTAGGAAACATGAGGCACATGACTTGTTGCATCTGAAGCAAGACTTTAGCGTCGCTCGAAGTTCAGGCTGTTTCGCAGACTCAGTGATCAGTAATAAAGCAACCGGACAATACTCGTATCTGTTCCCCGGCAAGTTCTAACATGGGAGGGTAAAGCCAACTCCCCTATTCGACTGGACAGCGCTTCCGGAAATTTTAGGGCGAATTCCAGTGAGTCTCGCAGGTAGGCTACGTTTTGAACTCCTTTTTTGGTCGATTAACTGATTTCTAAATTCTGTTGTTTCAGTCCGTTTTGTTGCAAAAACTATTGCTTATTTGTCACCCGCCCCTGCGTTGCGGTAGCCGCGTGCTCAAAGCAGCTGTCAAGAGGATAGACTTGTTGCAATGCGGTGGTGAATGATGGCTGAAATGCTGTGAAAACAAAACTAATTTCTGACATGCGAAGCGATCAGATCGCTTTTAAAATTAAACAACAGTGTGTCTGTACAGAATGCGGGTGCCTGCTTAAAATCTTTCCGTTCTTACAGTTTGGATTATATGCTTACTTTAGTAGTCATGGAGTAGCCTTAAAACGGCTTTGTGTTACACAAGTGAGCCTTTATGCACCGAATGATTGTGTGAAATTTCAGGGGCAAGACCGCACTTGCTTTATTTAGGCAATGCATTACCGCTTAGAGCAAAGGGAGCTATTTTCTAGGAACAGATGTATCCCCCAAGCATCCCCCTTCCTTTAAAGCAACCCTCATGCTGTTGGGCATCACAAGATCACACCGAGGTCAAATGTGTTCAGCAGAATCTGACTGAGTGGTGTGAGGATCCCAGGAAGAGCTGTGTTAACAGGAAGCAGGAAGTTTCTGTAGCTGCTGAGTGATTCCCACAGCCACAAAATAGCTGCTTTTGAAAATACTCAGAAATAGAAAGGAACTGCACTATTGTTAATCTGTGTTAATCCAAAATCCCAGATTTAACGCACAATCCTGCTGTTTGTTCGGCAGCTAATTGTTGCTGGGTGGAAGCATGAGCTTCATTGAATTGCTGGGGATTTCAGGATTCCTCTAACCTGAAATTAAGGAAGTGATTTAGCCCAATGACGATGGCTGCTGCTGACATGCTTGCGTGTTGTTTTACTGCCGACAGCGCCCAAGATGCAAGGTTCTGCACCGTGACACGCTCCGTGTGCGGGGAACATGGACGAGAACGAGGCACAGATGGCGGGAGGGAGCGATTCGGGCAAGGCCTCGGGTGCTCCAGGGCCCAGAGGGGACGAAGTCCCCGGGGACCGGCCCGACAGTGGCTCTGTTTCGGCCCTTAGGAACCAGCTGGCCCTGCTGGAGAGGAACCGGCAGCGTCCAATCCGTGAGCGGGAAGACAACCTGCTCAACATTCTGCCACTTTTCATCGAGGTACCAAACATGTGTCAGTCACACTTATTAGAAGGGTCATGCATGGGTGAAAATACGCTTAATTGTGTATTAGAACACAAAATATGTTTAAAAAAAAAAAACACAAATGTATCTTCATATGTCAGTCATAATGGCAGTTGTGTATGGTGCTTTGCAGGTGGCACAGTACATTAAGCAAAAAAAAAAAAAAAGGCTAGAACTTGTATTACCGGTAAAATACATTCCAGGAAATACATATTTCAGATATGTTTAGCAGCCATTGCTGAGAGATTTTGGCCTGTGTTTGATGTTCTTGATACTTGCTGATTGAGCAGCTACAGCTAAGCGCAGGGCATTATTGGCACGATAAGGGAAGTCTTCGGTTCTTTGTGTGAGGGAGTGTGTGTGTGTGTGTGTTTGTATGAGAGACAGATTATGGCTGCTGTTTGCAGTCAGATTAAAATCATGGGGAGACACTGAACTCAGTTCAGATAGGAATGTCACAGCTTGCAGTGTAACGTAAGTGCATTCTACAGCAGTCTGGTTAAAACTGATTTCAGCACAGAGTGGCACAACCAACTGTGCTTAAACAGACAGGGCTAGTTTTCCCATGATTTTGTGTTGCTCTTTTATTTACTCTGGGGGTTATATCACTTGTGGTGGCACGTAGAACAGCCTATTGACCTTCCTTATAGTAGCACTGACTAAGCCTACTTCTCCAGATCACACTAATTCTATTCTTGCTTGGGTTATATCACTGTTACAACATTAAGTCCCCACGTAAGCTCAATCAGATCCTTGCTCAGATTTTCCTAGCCAACAATGTTCTACAGTTTGTTGCTGAAAAGAACATCTTTGCACCTCTCGACCTACCACTGCTCCTACTGCACCTACAGACATGTACCACTGCTCCTCCTGCTTCTGCAGACATGTTCCACTGCTCCCACACCTACAGACATGTACCACTGCTCCTCCTGCTCCTACAGACATGTACCACTGCTCCTCACGCACCTACAGACATGTACCACTGCTCCTCCTGCACCTACAGACATGTACCACTGCTCCTCACGCACCTACAGACATGTACAACTGCTCGTCCTGCTCCTACAGACATGTACCACTGCTCCTCCCACACACACAGACATGTACCACTGCTCCTCACACTCCTACAGACATGTACCACTGCTCCTCCTGCACCTACAGAAATGTACCACTGCTCCTGTTCCTACAGACATGTACCACTGCTCCTCCTGCTCCTACAGACATGTACCACTACTCCTCACACTCCTACAGACATGTACCACTGCTCCTCCTGCACCTACAGACATGTACCACTGCTCCTCCTGCTCCTACAGACATGTACCACTGCTCCTCCCACTCCTACAGAAAGGAGAAGCGAAACCCACATCTGTGCCTGTGTTATGAATAGGACGCTGTGCACTTTGAAACAGTTCTGCATTCACTGACCAATTCCGACTGCATTCTCTTGAGTTAAGTGCTCAATAGTAGGCGATAATATTCAGATTATGTCATCCGAACTTCCCGGACGATGAGTTGATATATGTAAACTTTTTGTGTCTTTCCATATGTATTCTGAAAAGAGGGAGAAAAAGATCTTGCTAGTTTGAGTGTGGGCTGTATCTTCAGCCTGTGAGTGACTGTGGGATACATTTGTCTTTCTCTCACTGTGGCAGGGTGGGATTAAGTCAGCCAGGGTTTCTTGCCATTAACGCCCCCCTGTCTGCTTGGCAGTCTCCTACAGGTTACTCATTGTTGTCACTGACAGATGTTCTTCTCTAGTTGGTGCTGGCTCTCCTGCAGAACTGTGTGGCCTGTAGGGTGTAAAATAGTCACTGGCTGTCCTGTAGTACTGTGTGGCCTGTATGGTGTAAAATAGTCACTGTCTCTCCTGTAGTACTGTGTGGCCTGTAGGGTGTAAAATAGTTACTGTCTCTCCTGTAACACTGTGTGTATTCTCCAGTACTGCATGTGTGTGTGTATTCTCCAGTATTGGATGTGTGTGTGTGTATTCTGCAGTGCTGAATTTGTGTGTTTATTCTCCAATGTTGAATGTGTGTGTGTGTATTCTCCAGTACTGGATGTCTGTGTGTGTATTCTGCGATGCTGAATTTGTGTGTGTGTGTTGTCCTCATCTTCCTTCAGCTGTTCCAGAGTGGTAATGCCGGAGAAGATTTGAACCTGCAGGTCTTAGCTGCACAGTCAGCAGAAATGGTGGTTTTCAGCATTCAGCAGAAATTGTCAGCGAAGCCTGCAGGTACGTCGTCCGGTTCCCTAAGTTAAGTCGTTGCTTATTGTCAAGACTAGTGTGCATCTCTGCATCAAACCTGGGGGTGCCTTTGTGTGTGCCATGAATGCTGTCTATAACTGCCATTTCTGTATCCATCTCACATCACTGGTGAGAAACTGAAACCCAGGAAATGAAACTAGTTGGCCAGAAAACATATTTATAAATCATACCAGACCTGAGGCCTGTGTTTTTTTTATCTCCAACTTAAGCGCTTTCCCTCAGGTTCTTTTGCAATTACTTTTTTTTTTTTTTTTCCTCCTGAAAGTTTTTATAAATGAGTTTCGAGCTGCAATGAGATTTGTTCTGTTAAAATTATTATGAATTCTTTAAAGAACAGCCCAGGGTGCAGTTCCAGTCCCTGGGCTGAGTTTCAGAAGGCCAGCAAGAACCACCCCCTTTCATGAGTTTTAAGTGCTGCTCATGTTTTCTCAGAATTTTTTAATCATTCCAGGTTCCCTGTGTGTTAGCCAGTCATAATGAGATTACGGCTGCGAATGCCTACACCAGGAGATGTCGGTACTTCTTTTTTTTAAGGAAGTGGGAAAGTTCTGTTTTTTCACGCTTGTTTGCGTCTTGTCTCGGTTTGATGTTGGAGGTCACTGCTCTTGTATGTTTTAGCGTGTCAGGTGTGTTTGCTGTTCTGTAGGGCATGTGACTACACAGACAGTCCCCAGCTGATTCAACAAATTAGGAACCTAGGCACGGACTCACATGTAAAAATTTGTTAAAACATTCTCGCATGGGAAACCATTTAGGACCAGTTTATAAAAATTTTGTTGGCTTGCTCAAGATTCATTGAGCTCCTGAAAAATAGCTGATGGTACTTCATGAAACTGTTTCTACTGTTGAAGACACAGCTCACTTTCAGTGTTTCAGCAGTAGCTTTTTGGGGCTATTAGTGCTTATTCTTGATGCAAAACTAAACCTAATAGGGACGCTGACCACTTCTCTAAATATAATCTCTGACCTTCCAGCCTTCCAAAAGAGGGAATCACTTTTGTTTTTTGCCATTTATTACAGATATCAGAGGTTGTCAAAACTTCTGCATTTTGTCTCTAATGTGATACGTTCTGGACATCACAGATTATATTACATTGAACACAGCTTTTCAGTTACAGTGGATGGAATACAGGCTGGAATTGAGTATACTTTCAAAAAAGTTTTTCTTGAGGACGTTACTTTTGTGCAGCCTGGTTGTTAAATTAAAAATAAAATAATTTTATTATTGAGCTGTACAGGGTGTTCCTCAGAGCTTGACTCAAAATTAAATTCTTCTGAGCTGTAAAATGTGTTTTCTGGGGGGGGGCTAAGTTTATCTCTGCTGTGTGTGGTGGTTTAGAGAAGAGAAAAAAGTGTTTTTTTTTTGTTTTGAACTGCAGAAGAGGCTCGCTTCGAAGTGGAGCAGTTTTTTCGCCGGAAAGCAGAAGTGAGAACGAGCAGAGGCTGGCTTCTGCTGCGCTGCCTCAGCTTGCTGTCTGCCGGCGACTCGGTGAGTGACCGCGCCGGTAACCCCGGCAACGCCGCCGCTGAATCCCGCCGGTTGACTCAGGCCAGAAGCGGCTCCGCGGTGCGTTTGGAAAAACACCGCCTTGCACAAGGGCCCCACGCGCGCAGATCAGCTGGCGGTTTGTTTGTGAGGCGACAGCGTTACGCGTTGGGGCAAGTTTGGGATGTGTGTAACTGTGGAGGCGGCCTTTGTCGTCCTCCCACGTGGATGAGTGATGTCATCGCTTAGTCACGGTTCCCTAAAAGGGCACACGCTGTAAGTGTGGCTGACTGATACACCCCTGGAGGAAATCCTGTTCAGCGCACATAAGCTTTACCCAGTTTAGGACAGGACATTGCGCAGCACCTAAAGATGTGCATTTTGACCTGTTTCTTTTTAAAATCACCGGTTATTATTTTTATTCAAATTTGGGATGATCCCATCTTGTCCCTGCAGTGTCCTCTGCAGATTTGGGAGCTCGCTGACTGGTACACGCTGTCCTCCACTACGTGTCTTTACCACGCATTTAGTCAGCTGAGGGGCACAGTCACTGCGTTGGGCAATGCTATGGCAATTAACTCGGTGTCCATGGGCTTTGAAAATCCTTGAAAATATTTTCATCCTGGGAAGTCACAGAGAAGCCATGGAAAGTAGAAAAACTATCACACTTTGAAAAGTCAGTGATTATGAAATTCGGCCACCTTACATACTAACCGTTTAGCCTCCCGTTACTTAGCAAATGGTAAATGGACTGCATTTATATAGTGCTTTTATCCAAAGTGCTTTACAATTGATGCTTCTCATTCACCAGAGCAGTTAGGGGTTAGGTGTCTTGCTCAGGGACACTCAGCGACACCCCCAGGGTGGGGATCGAACCGGCGACCCTACGACTGCTCTTACCTCCTGAGCTATGTTAGTATCAGGTCTTGGACTATCAGTGTGCTCGTAGTACTAACTGAGTGGCTCACTGGTCTGTACATTAATTTCAGTACTCGGTCCTCAGTGGCTGGAGACTGAAATGTGCCTCTTTGATGGCATGTTAGTTTGATAGCCTTGATGTTGCTGTACTGTAAATGTATGTAGGGCATCACTGAAGCAGACAGGCCCGGTACTAGATCTCAGATTTTATCAGTCCTGAGGTGGAAAAATTTGGGGAAAGGGCCTTAGGGAGTTTCTGATGAAATTGTTGAAGTGAGAAAGTGTTTTAGCAGGACGTTTCTGTTTAAAACATTCTAAATGTGCCGTCAAAGTTGCGGCAAACCTTGATATTAAACGAGCAACCGCAGTTTTAATACGAGCCACAAGTTGCTTGTTACACCGCCCAGAAAACATCTACCCCAGAGAACCAGAGCGAATTATGACTGATTTTATTTGTGTTTTTTATGAGATTAAGGTCTATTATGTAAGTATTAAATGTCTGGTTTATGTTAATGGTCTGATTTTAGAAATTTGAGTTGATTATGTTCATATTCACTACTCTTTTGTTATTTCACCCTTGTGCTTCTCTCTTTATTGTTTAGATATTGCACTTTTGGGTTCGGTTATGTGTTATTAAAGACCTATCTTACTGTGTCTTTGTATGTTCGTTTGGAAAGGTTGATTTAAAAAATGTTTTTTTGTGCTTTCGTATTCCAGGAAACGGTCGCGACCATCGTAAAGAGCGGGCTACCGGCCGCCCTGATAAAGTGCCTGTACCTGTTTGTGTCCTTACCCCCCCGAAAAGAGGGCGTGGGAGAGGAGGCAGCCCCGGACTCCTTCCAGGAAGTCTTCACCCAGGTAATCTTCCTCAGGTTTCATGGCATTCAGGAAGACCAAAGCACACTCCATTCAACTGCCCAGCCCTGTTCCTGGAGATCTGCTGTCCTGTAGGTTTTCACTCCAACCCAAAACAAAGCACACCTCATTCAACAGCTGGAGCAGGGCTGCCCAGCCCTGTTCCTGGAGATCTACCGTCCTGTAGCTTTTCACTCCAACCCAAAACAAAGCACACCTCATTCAACAGCTGGAGCAGGGCTGTCCAACCCTGTTCCTGGAGATATGCTGTCCTGCAGGTTTTCACTCCAACCCAAACAAAGCACACCTCATTCCACAGCTAGAGCAGGGCTGAGCAACCCTGTTCCTGGAGATCTACCGTCCTGTAGGTTTTCACCCAAACCCTAATTTGCCACATCTGATTCTACTACTTAGCAGCTCAACAAGATCTCTAGCTGTTGAATGAGGTGCGCTTTGTTAGGAGGTGGAGTGTAAACCTACAGGAGAGTAGATGGGAACAGGGTTGGGCAGCCCTGCTCTCTATATTAGTTGGCAGAGAGCAGAGAAGCTCTTGCTGTGCATGTGATTGTGACATCACTCAGTCATCTGTCTCTGGGTGAAGGAGGGATTGAAAAAGCTTTCTTTGATCCTCGTGTATGTCAACTTTCATGTAAAATGGACCAAAAAGCTCAACATTGATTTAAAAATGCGTAGTTTATGTGAATTATATCAAGAAGTCAGAAAGTTATTTCAAATGGCTTTAAAAATAAATTTTATTCATGTGTTTAAAGTGCAAATTATGCCCAAACTGTCAAATTTGAAAATAGAAGCTGGGAATTTTTAATGGGTTCCTCATGCAGTGAAAATCTGCTACCAGCTACTACCAAAGTCAATGAAACTGCCCGGTGATCCCAAAGAAACTGAAACTGAAGGCTGCTCCAGCACCACATGCTTTACTGGAACGGCAGTTGATATCCGGCTGATAGCTCACACACTGCAGTACCTGGTGGACCAGGCACCTGTGGTCTGGATCTGGAGCGGTCAGATGACACTCACCTGGTGGGTTCCAGCGTGCCATGCGTTCCAGGGGCAGCCTGGGGTAGAGAGCGCCCTGCCGAATTCACACAGCACACTGCACATGTGGCACGGGATTCTGCAGGTGTGATTGGACATTGGTAGACTGTGGCTCTGGTCAGGTGTGTTGGGATATTGGTAGACTGTAGCACCTTGGCCTGCTGATTGGCTGTCCTTGGGCATGTGCTGTTGCAGTGTTCAGCTTGCTTTTTGATTGGCTCTCCTTGTGGTAGGTGCTGCTGAAATGTTGACCGAGCTGCTGATTGGTTCTCTGTGTCGTGCTCCTGCATTGTTGAGCAAGCATGCTCATTGGTTCTCCTTGTGCTAGGTGCTCCTGCTGCTGTGCAGGTCGTGTTGATTGTGTGTTCTGATTGGCTGTCCTTGTGTCAGGTGCTCCTGCAGCTGTGCCGGCAGTGCTGATTGTGCATTCTGATTGGCTGTCCTTGTGCCAGGTGCTCCTGCAGCTGTGCCGGCAGTGTTGATCGTGCGTTCTGATTGGCTCTCCTTGTGTCAGGTGCTCCTGCAGTTGTGTTGGCAGTGTTGATCATGCGTTCTGATTGGCTCATGTTGTGCCAGGTGCTCCTGCAGCTGTGCAGTCAGTGTTGATTGTGCCTTCTGATTGGCTCTCCTTGTGCCAGGTGCTCCTGCAGTTGTGCAGGCAGGTGCAGTGCGTGGAGGAGGTGGTGGAGACGCAGGAGCTGCAGTGCCTGATCATCGCCCTCACCTCCCTGTGGGACCAGTGCAGCTCGGCGTGGAGACGACAAGCGTCAAGAGTCCTGAGGGCGGTTTCTGCTGCCCAGGCCAAGAACACTGTCCCCACACTGCAGGGTGAGTCACTGTCCCTACACTGCAGGGTGAGTCACTGTCCCCACACTGCAGGGTGAGTCACTGTCCCTACACTGCAGGGTGAGTCTTTTTATTTGTAGAGCTGTTTTCAGACATGGCTCACAAAGCACTATACCCAATAACAGGAAAGAATACAGACAACAAACGTGTCTAAAATCATTATATAAACATGTATAATAAACATTTTAAGATGTTATATAATGTTAAATGTGCATTTTTCTCAGTCCTCAGCGGTGACATTGATGCTCGTCTGTGTTCCCGCGTCCCGTTTCTTTGTGTGTTTCAGCGAAGAACTGTGTGAAGATCTGCATTCAGAACCTGCTGAAGATGCCGCCGCTGGTCCCCGGGCCCGTCCTGGCCGAGGTGGCTGTCAGCGTCTTCAGCTTCGTCCGCGACTCCTACCCCGGCGACCCGGCGCTCTTCCACGAGTTCGAGAACAACGAGGGGTACACCGTCCTGCAGATGATCATGTCCCGGCAAGTTACCCTCCTCGGGCCCGCTGAAAGAGGGACAGCACGCACACGCGTGTACAGATACACGGGACTGGGGCTCAGCACTCTCCAGCCTCTCTATGTGCATGTCAGATTCACATTTGGACCTCATTAAAAGCTGTTGTAAGGCATATAGAAAAAAATAAGTTTTTGGAAGAAGTATTTCAAAGCGCGTGTAAACGAACATGTTTAGTTGGATATACTGTAGCAAAAAACATAAAAGTGTGACAGATCTGACTTTTAAATGATGTCCATGAGCTTTGTTTTATTCTAGAAGCACTGTGTGTGCCTTCATTGGGAAGAGAAACGTGCTGCTTTGCAGTGCACATATTCAGATCTATTTCAGGAGATTTCCCTCATCATTCTGGTCTTAGTGTAGCCTGTTTTATTTAATAGTGAGTAATGATTAGTCATCTGATCTGTGGATTAAAGGGCCCAAATCACATTAGCAACGCTCACAGCCCCTCTGAAATACTGCTCCACTGAGCTGCTGGAAAATGCTGGAGTCTTCTCAGGGCTGCTGGGAAATGGAGTCTTCTCAGGATTGTGGGTCTGCTGTGCAATCAGAATGTATGACTGAGCAGCCTCGTTATCCCTTCGAAGTTAGCACAGTTGTTAGCATGTTTTACCTGAATAGGTTATTTGTCTTTTCTAACATGTAACAGTGCCTGGACCGGGAAGTGTTTGCACTTTCTGTGTGTCCTGCGCTCACTTCCTTCTCACTGTCATTACCGTAGTTAATGGTCACAGCTTCCTTGTTTAACAGGCCCTCTTGAACACACACACACATTGTCAATCTGCATTTTATGTAGTATAGGATAAAGTAAGATACAATAGAATAGCATAGAATTGCCCTTGAATGCAATTAGTCTTTTACATGTCAGTGAGCAATGGCAAAAATATAAGAGCTCTACTGGCAAAACACAGTATAACACAAAAAAATGAGTACCTGTATGACTAACACTTAAATTGTCCAGGGATTGTAAAATAACAGATGGTTCCATTCTTTTTAATTTGTTTATAGATATCATGTTTATGGATTATTTATGTGCTTTTGTATAAAATGCTAAACTGCACCTACAGCACCTGTATCCAGCAGCGGACCCAGCAATCCTGTGGTTTAGTGTTTAGCGCTGTGACCATGAAACCATACTCTGCCATATGCTGGTACAAAATATTTGCAATGGAGTTTGTTTGGAACTGAAAACCCTCTGTGATAGGTGTGAAAAGTATGAAAGCTCCCAGAACCATTTCGCTTGACAAAGAACCCTTGCACTAGATAGAGTTTCTCTGTGGAGACACGGAGGAGCCTTTTGGAACCCCCTCTTCTGAGAGTGTAATGAGGAGCTTGTTTTGGGGGGGGTCAGTGTGTGACTGCTCTCTCAGTTGACGGGGCAGCCGGTGAGGTTCAGCGGTGTGATTTTAACCCTTCGCTGTCCGTGCAGGTGTGAGGACGGGGTGACCGCGGCGGACGTCCCGGCGCTGGAGGACTTCCTGGGCCTGATCGCGTCGCTCACCCTGTGCGGGAGGGCGGAGCTCAAAGTGGCCGTGTGCATCAGCAACCCCCAGCCCCCGAGCTTCAAGTTCGACCCCGTCCTGACCAAAGGTACCTGCGACTGTACCCGGGATTATCCCATGTTTAACCCAGTCCTGGTAAATGGTAAATGGACTGCATTTATATAGCGCTTTTATCCAAAGCGCTTTAATTGATGCTTCTCATTCGCCAGAGCAGTTAGGGGTTAGGGGTTAGGTGTCGTGCTCAAGGACACTTCGACATGCCCAGGGCGGGGTTTGAACCGGCAACCCTCCGACTGCCAGACAATCGGTCTTACCTCCTGAGCTATGTCGCCCCTCCGTCCTGACCAAAGGTATCCGCGCGCGTGTAACCGGGATTATCCCCTCGTCCAGACCCCGTCCTTTGCCCACAGACAGGCCAGAGCCAGGCTAAAGGGAGGCCAATCCTAAGCCGTAAGAAACGCAGGGAATGACGGTTTGCGAAGGCCGGCGGCTAACCGCGTTAGCTCACGCGGCTTCCCGCCCTCTCCACCCTGTCATTTCTCAGGCACGGAATCCCCCCCCGGCCCCACTGCGCGGGTGAAGCATGACCTGCTCTGCCTCTGATTGGGTTTCACATCCCCCTCGTCTGATTTTGAAAAGGGCTTCCTGTTTTTGTATGATGCCGTGTGTGGGACTCCCGGCCACACTGTTAGCCTGGCATGGCTGGGATTCGATCGGTCGGGGTGGGAGGGGTTACGTCAATACATCGCTTGGCAACCCAGCGTACACGTGACCTTTGACACACTGCTCTCTCGCGCCCCCTGCAGGATCCGCGGTGAAGAACCTCACGGCGTTCCGGATCATGCAGACGTCCTTCCAGCGGTCGGAGAACCCGCACACCTGCTCCCAGATCCTGCTGGCCGTGCGCAACATCTGGACCTGGGACAAAGCCAACTTCTTCCTGCTGGAGTGGACCCTGCAGTCCCTGGCGCAGATGGCGGAGTGCGTGTGGCGCAAGCCCCCGGCCGCGCACGCCCTGTTCCTGCGCCTCCTGGAGACCGTGGTGCTGCGGCTGTCCTACATTCCGCACGAGGCGCTGCAGCAGGTGCAGGCGGCGTTCCGCCAGAAGGGCTCCGCCCCCTTCGTCGTGGCGACGCTGGCCAGCTTCCGCAGGCTGTGCGCGCGCTGCGGCCTGTTCGGCGAGGTGCTCTGCGACTCCGGCATGCTGGAGATGCTGCTCGCCGAGCTCCGCAAGCACGCCAAGGTCCTGAGGAAGGCCGGGGTGACAGGTGCGTCCCGCGTCGCCGCTCTGGCCCAGACTGGCCCCCGCCACCCCCCCTCCACCCCCCCGCCATCTTTAATCCCAGTAATCCTGGGCCTGTGTGCCTTTCACTATTTTACTATGTTAATGCCAGACATGGCTCAAGTATGTGCATGAAATACTTTAAATTACACACATTATACTCTATGGATGGAACATTTTATAGACTTAAAGTGGGATTTTCTGAAATGTCTGACCGAGAGGCAGAGGATGTTGGTATGATGCTAGTGCACGCTTTCAGAGCGTACTGACAGCTGATGGCGGGAGACAGAGTTCGGTAATAAGGCCACAAAACTAACGATCCAAAGAGACACTCTGACTCCAGAGAGGATTTCTTCATTAAACTGGAAAAAATCAGGAATAATCACATCCCTGAAGGCCCGCTCTCAGAATAGAGCTTGTAACGGTCACCCGAGCCCGATTTAAAAAGCCAACCAGAACCAGAGAGTTCAGGTCGGGACGGGTTCTGATTCTGACATTTTATATCGGGCTTGGTTCGGGCTTGGCTCTTTGGAGCTGGCCCTTTCATTTCTTGGCGCAAAACAGCATGCGAGCTGGATGGCAGCTGTAGGGAAGCTCGGCTAAGCTAAGCTATGAGAGTGACAGACTGAACGCCTCAGAGCAAGAGTTACAGTCAGGGGAGAATGAAGTGAGGCAGCCGCCTTTGAAAAAAACCGAGGTCTAGACAAACTTTTATTTTTGTGGGGGGGAGGGTCGAAATATGCAAATACTGTGATACCCAGTGTTGCCAGCTTTTGGGAGACAAATAAGCTAAGCAACCTCACTGTCAAAATCCATGCTGAAGCTAGCTCATGGCCTTGAATAATAATAATAACCACGAATATGAAAAGACAGGTCGGTCTTAAGATTTCCAAACAAATGACCAGATCTTTTAAAAATAAGTCCAAAGAAACCACAACTTCCCATTTTTACAAGTGACTTTGAAAAAATAAGCCCAAAATAAACCCCAAGTCGCTTATTAAGTGGATTTGGCAATTCTGGTGATGCCCTGCTTAAGTAGGCTACGGTAGCCGCAAAACAGGAACATCACCATCCTCGTGGTGTAACGCACCGTCCAATGATCCGACCCAGACGTGAGTTGCATTTTTCCAAATAGAATATCAGTGATACCCCAAAACCTGGGTACAGTATGCCTGCGGTACTGACACACTGAGGTCAGGCTCAGATCAGGTCAGGCTGTCAGAAAGCTACAGTACACAGGCTGGGGTCATCAGGCTTAGGCTGAAAGGAGTGGGGCTCTGGTGGTTTCGGCCTGAAATTTTTGGGCCCGTTTCAAGCTCTGTCTGAGAATTCAGTTATCATAGGCCCATGTGCCAACTCTGGTCTTGCATGTAAATGGCAGTCCTGAATCAACAGCAGAGGTTTCAGCAGTGAGTGCTGATGGATCAAACTGGCATTCCACAATGGGGAGAAAAATACGGAAATGCATAAAAATGTTTTTTTTTTATATGATGATAATAAAATAAGAATATTTTTGTTAAATCCTGGAACTGACTAATTTTTAGGGTGTACCCTCCCAACATTGCTTTGTTTGTCCCACGTCTGTATTGGTTGTCTGGGCAACAGACTGTAGGGTGCTTTCGTTCTGTTAACTCATCATCGCGTGCTTCATAAAAAGGTGGGACGAATTCTCGCCCTGTTCTAGGCACCAGCGGCCAGTCGAGTGACGGCGGCTCTGAGAAGGTCCTGGTCTCCAACATGCTGAAGTTGGTGGCCATCCTGGCGCAGAGATCGGTCAAAAACACGGGTGAGGATGATGGTGCTGGTGCAATACTGCCCTTCAGTGCACGCTGTTACGCTTCCTTTACAATTCACTTCACTTACATCGCTTATAGACACTGCTATAGAAAACCCTTTCTTAACTATGGGTTTTTGCCCAAATAAAGGTCAAGTTAACACTAGTCGCAGTGTTGGATTAGATGTATGTGTGAGAGTTGATCAAAATAATGCTGACTGGAACAATTAGAATGTAAAACCCTTGGAAACCAAAGTCTGTGTCGCCAAGGTTCATTTTCATATATTTACCATGTCCCTCCAGTCCCTTTCTTTGAGGTATATTATTGTGAAAGAAGGTGCATTGTAAAGGTTATTTAGTGATGATGTGCCTGGCTGTTTTTCAGTGTCTATAAGGGACCATGGGATGATCCCCTACATTAAGATCTTCCTGGACGAGCAGCAGTTTCGCGGCCCCACGCTGATCCTGCTGGAGCAGCTGTCCATCATAAACCCCGAGGAGTACATGAGCATCACCATCGGGGCGCTCTGCTCCTCCACCCACACCGAACTGGGGCTCAAACGGGACCTGCTGCAGGTACCCGAAAATCATTACACACACACACACACACACACACACACATACACACACACACACACAAACACACACACACACACACACACACACACACACACACACACACACACACACACAAAAACACAACGCACACACACACACACACACTCACACCCACCCACACACACACACACACGCAGAAACACACGCAGACACACAAGCACACACACACACACACACACACTCACACCCACCCACACACACACACACACACACCCACCCACATACGCACACGCACACACACGCACACACACACACACACACTCACACCCACCCACACACACTCACCCACCACACACCCACCCACACACACACACACACTCACACCCACACACACACACACACACCACACACACTCACACCCACCCACACACACCACACACACACACCACCCACACACACACACACACACACACACACACTCACACCCACCCACACACACACACACACGCACACACGCGCAGACACACACACACACACACACACACACTCACACACACGCACGCACACACACACAAAGCACAAAGCACGCTGACACAAACGCACACTATCACATACTCAATCGCGCACACTTACACCCACCCACACGCACACACGCACACACAAAGCACGCCCACACACTGACTCAAACGCACACTATTACATACTCAAGCGCGCACACTTACACACACTGTCACACACTCAAGCACACTCTCTTTTACTCACACACAAGCACACACCCACAGAACACACAAACGACTGACTTATACATAAATACACACGTACTCACACGCAAACTAGCGTGTCACAACAGATATGCGGTTCCCTTTTCTCTGGAGTCGTGGGTGAGTGGTTGTCCCGCACTTACAAAACAGACCTCAATTTAGAATTGAGGTTCTGTTCAGTGTATGTGTGATCCACAAAGTGACTGTGTTTATGTTCATTCTATTGTAAAAATAATTCATGTGATTATCTGCATCACAGCTGACCATCTGGAGTTCATTGAATCATTAAGTGATCGTTTCCCAGAACAGTTTACAACCCTTTTATCATCCGAGACGCCGCGCTTTTTATTTGAAGCTAAAATGCGAGTCTCCCAAAACCAGTTACACGTGCGGGCGTTCGGAAATTGATGCGCGATTTCGGCGCTTCCGTATCTAATTTTGATAAATCGTAACGCGTTTAAAAACGGGGAATGAGCCAGTGAATTTATTATCTCGGCCTCCGTGAGCCTGATTGCATTACGGACAAATTCAGATTGATTCGCTAATATACGTTTAGCCGTTAACTCGGCCCGGGATTGGATTACGCGCCCGGCCGCGCCCGCGCGGCGCGGCGAACATTACGAGCGATATCAAATCACGCGATGCGAAATAAACTCGATTAGGGCCTAACCGGGTTACCCGGCTACTGTACCGAGCCGCGCGTCCGGGCTTATGGATCTGAGCGCGAGAGAGCCGCCAACTCCGCCAGGACCGGACCGTAACTCGGTTAGCGGGCCCGGGACAATCGGATTCCCCCCCCCCCTGACCTCTTTGTGGAACGTGTCAGAGGCAGCCTGATTACTTCTGTTGGTGCTAATCGCATTTCGTCTCCCTTTATGACACGTTTACCTGCTTGATGTATTATCGCCTCAAATCGAATGAGGCTAATCTGATTCTTCCCAGACCTCAACAAAAAAAAAAAGTAATAGATATATTATTTAGTATTATTATTATTTTTTGTCTGATGTCGGAGCTTGCCTGCATTAAATGACCACGGAAACAGGAACATAATTCGAGGGTGGAATTAATTTTGAGCACACTGGGGTACCCCTCCTTTTTAAAATAACTCCAAAAATCAATCCATTGTCTGGCTGGTCTTTAAAGCCCAGCAAAACACATTTATACCTGTTATTTTCGTGCAGTAATGGCAATCGCATGTGGCATTTTTCAGTTTTAAAGTGAATACCAAATAATGTTCTACTTGGTTTTTTAGGTCTAATACAGATTTTCATAATTAATTTAATTATCTGTGTAAATGCATTCACTATGAATGTCTAGGAGAATCCACATTGCACATTACAGTGTAATGGCCGGTAGGGTACAGTATGTGTGTATTAAATGGTGGTAACCCGTGGCGTTTGCTCTGTCTGTGCGCTCCCCAGTCTGTGCTGAAGGTGCTGGAGAGCCCAAACTCCTGGAACGCCTTCCGGACTGCGGGGGGGTTCAACGGGGTGCTGTCCCTCCTGGTGGACATGGAGGGGGCCCTGCGGGCGCGGCCGGTGGGGGTGTGGGCCTCGCTCCACCCCGAC
The DNA here is from genome assembly GCF_018555375.3 of Anguilla rostrata. Taxonomy (NCBI): domain Eukaryota; kingdom Metazoa; phylum Chordata; class Actinopteri; order Anguilliformes; family Anguillidae; genus Anguilla; species Anguilla rostrata. Next base: position 3,088,683 of record NC_057950.1, on the reverse strand, counting down.
CGCGTGTGGGAGCTCGTCCTGCTCAGCCTCACCGCCGTCGCCCTGGCCGTGCACCTCCACCCGGTCAACGCCCACTTCTTCCACACCACCGGGCAGCACGCCAAGATGGCCGACGCCCTCCTCCAGCTGGGCTGCTTCCGCGCGGACGGCGGCGGGGGGGCCGCGGAGGACGAGTCCGACCGCGAGCGCGAACTGGACCCCGACCGCCGCTGGAGCTTCCCCCAGTTCGTGGAGTTGGCGGAGACCTCCGGAGCCGGCCTGCCCCCCGCCTTCCGTGACTGCGTGCGGCTCCTCGCCTTCCTGGACCGCTTCGCCATGGGGACCCTGGTCGTCGTGGAGATTCCCGCCGGCCCGGAGGAGGAGGAGGAGGAGGATTCCGAGCTTCCGGAGAGCCCCTCGGCGGCGGAGTGGGATCGGGACGGTCCCGAGGAGGACTCCGTGGGGAGGACCCAGAGCTCTGCGAACAGCGCGCTGTCTGTAACCAGTGATCCTGGACGCAGGTACGACACCTGACCCCTGACCTCTGACCCCTCTGCAGGTCAGGTGATGCTGCTGCTTCATGACTGTAATAGCAAAACACACAGTGCATGTAGAAAGTAGGAGAACAAGGGCATTATGGGAACGGAACAGGAAGTAACTTCGTAAAGCATCAAGCTAAACAGTGGCAATGCATACATACAACAATAAAGCTGGACATAAAACAATGTACCCGGTATCAATATCAGCCTGGTATTTACTTAATTTCTTACTGCAGGCAAACCTGTCCTAATTGCATAGTAAACTTTTACAAGTAAGGACAAAAACATTACTGTATGAACTGTGAAAACTGTAGATATGATCTATGGGGAAGTCTATGCTAAAACCTTTTTCAGTGCACGCGCAGTACAGCGATATGCACATTTTTGGGCACGCCTGGTTGAATCGCATGTTTTGTTGAATCTTGAGACAAGTAAAACAGGGTACCAACTTAAACCTGAAATATTTCTGCTAATTTTATTGCACATTTACTATTTATTTGCTGAATTTCACAGTTTGGAAAAAAACAAACAAATGTGACACATGCAAAAGTGTGGGCACCCTGCCAGTCAATTCTTAGTATTCACACCTTCCAAACAGTTTTTTTGTAGCCAGCTAACAGTCTTTATATTCTTTAAGAATTTGTTTGCCACTTTTTCTTGCAGAACCTTTCTCGTTCAGAAATACTCTTGACCTTGTGCATATTGACTAACTTTAGTTAGCTTAGATTTGTTTTCGAACACATTAATACATTTTTGCATTACAGATTATATTGCATTTCATAGCCAGTGCCGATGGGTTCTGAAACGCGGAACTTCACATTTCTGCTGAACCCTTTAATCCCTGGACAAGCCAAACGGTCACATCTTTACTGTCAGTGTTTTCCTTCTCAGGTCTGCCTTTGATCAGACGATCGTTCACCCTGGGGCTGTTTGCGTTATTATGACTCTCCTCCCCAAAATAACCAGCCTCAAACACACACAGGTACGTACTCTCTTTAACAGGTGCCCCTGGGTTTGACAGCATCAAATTCCTTTTCCTGGACACATTGCAGTTTTAAATCCCACACGTTTTGGTAACTTTGAAGTATAAGTGTTAGTTTTATCAATAAAATATTCTGGATTCCATGCAAAAGCTCATCCTATTGCAATAATGCACTGAAAGTGAAATATTAATATTAGAAAATCCAGAGAAGTGAAGATTTTTAAGACACCAGATCTTTGCCGATGGCTTTTGTAAGGGTGCGCTGCTTTGCTGTGCTGTTTGTGGCCCCTATTATGACATCATAATTCACGCATTCCGCGGTGACCTCTGAACCCGCCGTCTGCTCCTAGCTGGTTGCCGAGCTGCAGTTGGCCGTGGCCAATCACGTGCAGTCCCTGGTGAAGTCCGAGCGGAACCGGCAGATCATGTGCGAGGCGGGTCTGCTGCTGGTGCTGCTGGTGCACTGCGAGGCCATCCTGCTCTCCAGCGCCCACCCCCTCCACCTGCCCGTGGTGCGCGTGTTCGAGAAGCTGGCGTCTCAGTCCATCGACCCCCCCTCGCTCAGGTCAGCCGAGCCCCAGCGAACGCGCTTCCGTTTCACCGCGACGTTACGTTTCCTGTTCAGAGCTGACTCATGTGGGTCCTGGGTTTGTGTGCTGCTAATTGTTATTAACTGCTCAGCACCCCTACGACACCAAGGTGTGAAGAGTACCAAATACAACTACGGTAATGAAGCAAATAATCACGTAAGCTTTGATTGAGCTTTTGACATGACATGACATGACATGACATAATGACAAGAACAGGCCATTCAGCCCAACATTGCTCGCCATTTTCCTGACTAAATTAGTGCTCTGATTACCTACAGTAATACATAGTATCTAACACTGTATCAAGCCTAGTCTTGGAAATCCCCAGAGTTTCTGCCTCTAGTACGTGACCTGGCAGGCTTTTATGTAGTCTGAACATAACAGACAGATTTTTTCTTCCTTGTTTTTGTATTTTGTTGCGTGTCCTTGGACATATTGATGTGAAGAGTGTTCTATATAATTATTATAATGTTGATTGATTGATTAATTAATTGATTATCAATAGTGGATGTCAGTGATGAAACGCTGGTTCCTCTCCCACCAGAAAGTTCCTGTGCCTGGGGAATCCGTTCATGTGTGGTGCCGAAAATGCCCCCCCTCCTCAGCTAAAAACAGACGCGTCAAATGGTGGTAATAATAATAATAATAATATATGTATATTTCTTGCATGATGCATGATAAAGCCAGCACAGCAAGATAAAGGTTAAGAAGCGTATGCAGTTGATAGGTGAGTTTTGGCTTGTAGAAATGCTGATAGTTTGGGAGTCTTTAACTGATCCTTTTAACTGATGACAGTAGCAGGAAAAACCTGCTTTTGTGATCAGACGGTGTTTATGGGATTCCCCATGAAATACCTTTTTCCTTCCTCTGTCTTCGATCAGATTGTGTCAGACGTGTGTTAAGTCAGGTCAATACAGGGTATAATTTAGATATGTTTGGAGAACAGTTTTTTATTCGACTACTTTCCTGTGATGAGTTTTATGTGTTTTTGTTTTCAGGGCACGGCGCCGGTGTGACCGACGTCCCCGCCGGTCAGGAGAGGAAGCCGCCGAACAGGGAGCTGAAGCATAGCTTCAGTCTGCTGAACCACTCCGCCGGGTTCAGGGTTCCCCACCACCGGACCGTCAGCCTCGTCTCCATGACGTCGCCCCGCAGCCTGAGGCCGCACAAACTGTCCGTGTCGCCGTCCTTCGTGGAATTCGACATGAGCGACAGCGGTTTTGGGTACGACAGTTTGCGCTATTTTTATATTTAAGCGTTGTTTTTTACCCCCCATAGTGCTACATTTTGTATAAATGTTTTTATACAAAAATTTTGTGGTCCCTATCGTAAAGGACATTGGGCTGTAGTTTTGAATCACTGCTCCAATTATGTCCGACTAAGTGTGAATTGAGATGTAATTCTGGAAGAATTGCTCACTCTGGCGTGTCACCACCAGTGGGTAGCGATCACCTGGGTGCTGCAAGGCAGCCATTTTACACCACAACACTCTCCACATATCACCTGGCCTGGAGAGGAACGGAACCTCTCTGGTTAAACATGGTTAGAATAGCAGAACTACTTGAGCATCCTGATGACAGTTTTTAATGCAGGGTTTCAGCTGAATAGATCTGTTTATTGACCTTCACTTCTGGCTTCACACCGCCTTTGTGTTGTAGGTGTCTCTTCCTTCCCTCGTTAGCCACAGTGAAGGGGGTCGGTGCGGACTCCATCTCTACCGGAGGCGTTGGCTGTGGTAAGGGCTTCCATTCGGCTTTGCAGCATGTTGCATTTTTACTGATCTTACAGTAGCTTTGCTTATCAAGAAGGGTCGCGTGACTTAAAAAAATAAGTTTATGATGTGCAATGTGAGTAACATGAGTGATGTGTGTAATAAGAGTAAAGTGAGTGATGGGTGTAATTGGATTAAATGTATGTAATATGAGTAATGTAAGTAATAATAGTAATGTATGTAATATGAGTACTGTGTGTAATGAGAGTAATGTGAGTAAAGTTATTAATATGAGTAATGTGAGTAATAATAGTGATGTGAGTAATGTATGTAATATGAGTTCTGTGTGTAATAAGAGTATTGTGATAGTAATGCTCCAGTAATGTTTCTCCCTCTTCCCCTCACCGCTCCCCAGACTGCCGTGGCTTCCCCCCCTCGGCTGGCCTGTCCTTCTCCTGCTGGTTCCTGATCAGCCGGTTCAGCTCGGCCTGCGACTCGCACCCGATCCGGCTGCTGACCGTGGTGCGCCACATGTCCCGTGCCGAGCAGCAGTTCGTCTGTCTGTCCATCTGCGTCACCGCCCCCGACGGCTGCCTGGTCATCAGCACCGAGGAGGAGGCCTATCAGTTCCTCGGTACTCCCCCAGGGGGCGCTCACTCTTCTCACTTTCCCAACTCTTAGTTTAACCTGTCGTTTCGTAACTGAATAGAGATTCAGATCTCTTTATGAGGTTCGTGTCTCTTCATGTGGCTTCCTCATACCGTTTGCTTATCACTGAAAACAATCGGTGATTATGTGTGAGAAACAAAAAGGCCGCGTTTGCCATGGGCAATAAATAGACCCTGTGAACTGTGGGATTTCCCCCCCCCACCCCCGTATAAAGTTAAATTTGTATGATTTTTTTTTTTAAAGAACAGCAGTGAAAGTATCATTTCTGGTGACTTCAAAGGGGAAAATATTTCACACTACTGATCTGCATATCCTAACCACAACATAAAATCCCCATCTTTATTATATTAACTTTTTTTTCTCACGTCACCTCCCTACACCTCCCCCCCCCCCGCCTAAACACTGAGTACTGAGGCCTCTGTACGGTCTGATGTGGTTTTCTGGCATTAGATGCGATGGAGCCAGAAGTGCCCACGCCCACCACCCTTCCGTCTGCGGTCCCGTTCAAATGTGCCAAGCACCTCGTGCCCGACCAGTGGCACCACCTCACCGTCACCCTCGCCAAGGACATCAAGAAGAGCTGCCTCGTCACCGCCTACCTGAACGGCAAGATGTTCGGCTCCGCAAAGGTTGGCTGATCCACGTTCAGTGTGTCTGATGCTCCTTTCTGGGGAAGAAAATACAGGATCGGAGTGTCTGTTTGGACAAACCAGGCACTTCTAAGTTCGTTTTGTTTGGGTCGTTTCGTGATAAACATGCTCTGGGGTACTTGAGGTGCAGAACTGAAAGTAGTAGCTGTGGTAGTATTGGGATACTAGTGGAGTGGCAGACTGTTGCTATGGTGAGGTAGCAATATTGCTATATAGTGAGCTAGTTAATCCTAGCAGTCTCTCTTGCATCCACTGGGGTTAGTTGGCTGAATTCCCCATATTTGGAAATCAGATGTGATACATAGTTAGTAGATATTTCATAACCGCCACTAGTTTTAAGTTGTCTAGTCTATTTGTTATATAGCAGGGTTGCTAGATACAGTGCTGTTGTGCTTGCAAGCTGTGCTCTACCTAGCTTAGTATGGCTGCATTGGGCTTAGGCAGAAAGATTGTTTTAACTGTTTTAACCGACTATTTATCTAATTGCCATTTATTATTAGAAAAATCCCAAGACCAATATAACAAGCTGATGATAAAAAATGATTGGATATTTCAAATCGGGGAGAAAAGGAGAATGCTTGATTGGCATGTATGTTCACAGTACTGGCTGTGTCCTTCTCCCGTCTGACAGATGAAGTACATCCAGCCCTTTCCCGGGCAGTGCGTCTCCATGGATCCCACTGCAGTCGTCGACGTGTGTGGGATCATCGGCACGCCGTCGCTGTGGAAACGGCAGGCGTCTCTGATCTGGCGGGTGGGGCCCGCGTACCTGTGGGAGGAGGCCGTGACCTCGGAGTCCGTGGAGGTCATGTACAGCCAGGGCACCAAGTACCTGGGGAACTACCTGTCTGTGTCTCTGCCAGGTGCGTCTCTCCACCTGCCTCACTGAATCTGAAAGGGAAACCACGCCCCCTTTCAGTGTTATGGCTGTTCTTTAATAATTTGTTTAATGCTGTGTTTCTGATGGACGTTTCAGCCGATGGTGCCAGCAGCGTCGCGTCCCCTATCAGAATCATCCCGGAGGAAAGGATTTCGTTTGGGATCAATCCTGCCGTGTCCACCGTAACCACGGTATCCGAGATCCGAGACCAGTACAACGAGGTGGACTGCCGCCTCATTGCCAAAGAGGTTGGACATTCCTCTGTGTTTTTTTGTTTTTTTTTTTTACCAAAAAAGTGAAATACAACTATGGATTTTGCTGAGATAGTATATGTGTGGTCAGAATGAAACTTTTATGATTTTTAACTTTTTCTTGAAAATGTTGAGTTTACCGTACCACAATCTTACTTACTTAAGCTTACTTGTTCTCATGTGCCTATTCCTCTTAGTTTTGACTTCTTAGGTTATTTATTTATTAATTTCTATTTTTTATTTTTTATTTTTGTAAAGCGCCCTGGGATGTACGCATGAAGAGCGCTATATAAGAGCTTATTATATTGCATTGTATTGTGATCATGTATTTTTAGATGTTAGATTTCAGTATGAACTGTTCTCGGCAACATAAGTGTTGAAAAAGAACCCCAGTGAATGTGTTTCGTTAGACTCACAGCACCATACTGAAATGTCATAAATATTTGCGCTTATATACACACACAATACATAACTGTGTGATACACTCAAACAAACTGTTACTCTGGGTTTTATTTCCTTATGAAACGACCCTAGGCCATGTTCATTCTCTTGTTTCAGACAGGTGGGGGATTCCTTAACACAGCTTAACACAGTGACTCCCGTTTCCTGGTTTCTCTTTCAGATGGGAATCACTTCGCGGGATAACTGCACCCCGGTGTTCCTGGTCCGAAACGTGGCCCAGCACCTCAGCGGGACCTCTCGCACCATCGGCGCCGCCCTGGTGGGCCGTTTCGGTAATGCCGCGCAGCCGTGCGTCGTGAGGAGTTCCGGATGTTTCCGTCACGCCTGCATATTTTATCGTCTACGTCAGACTCTGAAACATGTGCTGCGTAAGGCTTGGAGCTTGACCTCTTGATCTGAGGATTATGGGTTCAGATCATGGCAAGACTCGGCCAGTAATTTGCTTGAGCCGGGTATTAGGTATTGGGCTCAGTTTTACCAGTAAATATCCAGCTGTATAAATGAGTCGCTGAAGATTATGGGCAGAGGTTGACGTAAGTGGTGTGCAAGCACTGTAGCGTTCATGGCGAAGAGATTACAGTGCGAGGCACTTTTATGTTCCAACAAAGTGCGTACCTAAAAATAGGTACACGTTTGTTCCATTATGACAAAATTGCTGCACGTTTTCATATTTTTTGCATGGATGCGTACTTATGTCAACCCCTGACTTGTCTTACTGTACTTTGCAAAAAGAGAATATTTAGTGCTACAATGACCAGTCCTGCCTAGGCTAATGATTATTTGTATTAGTGTGGCTCTCAGTACTGGCATGTTTTTTTTGTTTCAGTGACCTGAGGGCTAGATTAAAAATAGAAAGGTCTGTTGGTGCTCCTCATTGCACAACAGCTGTGAATGCTGTGCACTCCATATTAAAAAATGATTCACTGAAATATTAATGACAAGCACGTTACTGCACAGGCATGCCCAAATAGTAAGCACAGTTTGCGAGTACAATAATATCTCACATTTCAGTCTTTTAAAACCAAAAACAAGACTTGGTGTCGTGTTGTCTTCAAATGTCGGATTTGCTCTTTTTGTTAACAAACCCAAGTCGACATTATCTAGGCATCATCAGCGAACAAATACTGTACGTGTCCAGGACGCCTCAAACCCAGGTCTTTGCCTAGCCGCAGGGCTAACGCGCACTGCGTCTCTCTCGTGTCTTCGTCCGTGGCGTCTCTCAGGGGTCAGGACGTTCGTGTCCAGCAGCGCCGCCGACAGCTTCCTGTACATCGGCGGGCCCGCGGTCGTCCTCAGCCTGGTGGCCATGGCGACGGACGACAGCTCGCTGTACGCCGCCGCCAAGGTTCTGCTGTCGGTGCTGAGCACCAGCCCCAGGGTGGAGCGGGAGATGAGCAGGACCGACGGGTATAAGGTATCGCCACCCTGCGACACTGCTGCACTAACACTAACACTAACCCTAACCCTTACCTTGCCTAACCCCTAACCCTTACCCTAACCCTAACCCTTACCCCTACCCTAACCCTTACCCTTACCCTTACCACAGCGTGGAGCAAAAGATAAACAGGAGCGACGGTTATAAGGTATCGCTACCTTGAGACACTGCTGCACTAACCCTAACCTGAGCCCTAACCCTAACCCTTACCCTATAACTTAACGTTACTGGAGATTGCCTATCACCGCTTTAACTGTGCAGGTTCCCCCTGGTGGCCAGCTCAGGCACAAGCAGACTTTGATTGCACTGTAGCTACATGCTAATGAGGTTCCATTATGTAGATGCCTGTGAGGATTATTACTAGTGCTGCTGAATGCCAGCACCTCCAACACGCCGATCAGTAACAGCACTTTGCCATGTACTGGGATTATTCTTTTTATGATTGTGGTGATGATACAGGGAGATACAGATTCAGAGTTCAGTTTGAGCCGTAGTCAGCTTGGTCACGGGTGCTCCAGGGTTATAGCTGTGCTGGGTGTTTAGCTGCGTGGGGGTTGATGGGTAATTTCCTCTGTGCAGTTGCTAGCCTTCCTCCTGAAGACGAAGTCCCAGCTGATCAGCCACAGAACATTCCAGCTCATCCTGGCCATCGTGGGAACCATGGAGCTGGGGAGCGGTTCCGTCTACGTGCAGAACCTCAGTGCCTTCCGGGACATTCTCTGTGACTTGGAGGTGAGCTTTCTGATTGGCCGGGGTAGGGATATCACAAACGCCCAAATGCCTTAATCCAGATTTGTGTGTGTCACTGAGGAGCCGTTCCGTTTTTTCTTCCAGGTGTGGCAGAACGCTCCCGATAACCTCAACCTGCTGGTTTTAAACCATTTTGCTGACATTCTGAAATCATCGAGGTACGTCTTATGGCTGAACCCAATGTGCTGTACAAATCATCACGCTACTGCCTTACCCTGCAACCTGCAACCCTGCTTCTAACTGATTGGACTGACCACTTCTTATATTACCTGCGTTTCAGGCTAGCTGCTGTTTGGATTCATTTTAATGTTCTCAGGTCTCTGCTGTGATTGGTGCTCTCTTCCCTTCACTCTGATGTGATTGGTGCTCTGTTTAATTCACTCTGCTGTAATTGGCGCTCTCTTCCCCTCACTCTGCTGTGATTGGTCCTCTCTTCCCCTTCACACTGCTGTGATTGGTGCTCTCTCCCCCTCACTCTGCTGTGATTGGTGCTCTCTTCCCCTTCACACTGCTGTGATTGGTGCTCTCTCCCCCTCACTCTGCTGTGATTGGTGCTCTCTCCCCCTCACTCTGCTGTGATTGGTGCTCTCCTTCCCTCCAGTCGTGACGGGCGGAACGCGGAGGTCTTGCACGGCCTTGGTGTGACGACAAAGCTGCTCTTTCTGCTGAACGAGCCCACTCTGACGTGCCATAAAACCCGCCTCATCTCCTCCATCCTCAGACAGCTGCTCCATGGCTTCTTCAACACAAAGGACATCTGCAGGTAGCAAGGCTGCTTGGATTGGGTGTAATACCTTAATTAGGTCTGGATTCAATCTTACCTGCACTTTAGCCCAATTGAATTTTCTGCAGTGTTTCTTTTATGACATCATGTGATTGGCGGTGACTGAAATGAGTTAAAGATGTCATACATACAAAAAGGCTAAACTTCATTGTACAAAAGTACATTGGACGAATCACAGTGCAGTTGGTTTGAGTCTTTTGTATTTATGTTTTTATAACTCAAGTAGTGAGTGAGTGTAGTTTGTAAACTGTTGGCAGGCAGGCATTTAAAAAGCTGCACTGTGTGTGTGTGTGTGCGTGTGCGTGCGTGTGCGTGCGTGTGCGTGCGTGTGCATGCGTGTGTGTGTGTGCATTATCCCTGCAGGCTCGGGCTGTTCCTGGTTTACACACTGCTGCCTCCTTCCCTGAATGAGAACAGCATTTTCTCCGGCATCATCTTTGATGTCTCTTTCCAAGGTGAGAACTATAGTCCAGGCAGTATAAACTTTCAGGAATTTCCTTTTCACAAAACTCAGGCAATAGAAAATATTTAAACGCTTTTCACACTTTAAAACAGAGAAAATTGTGCCCTTCATTGAGAAACTTTGTTCTCTTCATTGAGAAACTTGGTTATCGCTGTCCTAATTAGGCTGATATTCCACGTTCCCCTGATGAGTAATTCCTCAGCGTTCCTGCGCTCCAGCCTGCGCACTCTAACGCAGACGTTTTATTGGACCTGACTTTTGCAGCCCTGAGCCAAACACCTGCGAGGAGCGTCTGGATCCGGAACCAGTTGCTGGAGATGCTGTTCTGCCTGATCGGACCCGACAGCTCGCTGCCTCAGAAGTGAGTGTCTCCTGCTTTGCCCATTTTTTAACTGTCATCTCCCGTCTTTAACTGCCATCTCCCGTCTTTAACTGCCATCTCCTGTCTTTAACTGCCATCTCCTGTCTTTAACTGTCATCTCCCATCTTTAACTGCCATCTCCTGTCTTTAACTGTCATCTCCCATCTTTAACTGTCATCTCCCATCTTTAACTGTCATCTCCTGTCTTTAACTGCCATCTCCTGTCTTTAACTGTCATCTCCCATCTTTAACTGTCATCTCCCGTCTTTACTGTTATCTCCTGTCTTTAACTGCTATCTCCTGTCTTTAACTGCCATCTCCCATCTTTAACTGCCATCTCCTGTCTTTAACTGCCATCTCCCTGTCAGTGCAGATGGTGGTCAACCGAGGACATAAGTTCTGTTTCTGTTTTGTGTTTCCCCCCCACTTCTTCACTGTGCACATTGATGATTTAATGAGAATAGTTTTGAAATAACTGAGATTACCACTTGAATGACCTTTATGATACACATGGCGAGCGGGTCTTGACCCATATGATGATGATGATGATGATGATGATGACCTGCTCTGATGATGGTGTCTGTGGTGATGATTGGTGATGATGATGGTGTCTGTGGTGATGATGATGGTGTCTGTGGTGATGATTTGTGATGATGGTGTCTGTGATGGTGATGATGGTGTCTGTGGGGATGATTGGTGATGATGATGGTGTCTGTGGTGGTGATTGGTGATGATGATGGTGTCTGTGGTGATGATTTGTGATGATGGTGTCTGTGGTGATGATGATGGTGTCTGTGGTGATGATTGGTGATGATGATGGTGTCTGTGGTGATGATTTGTGATGATGGTGTCTGTGGTGATGATGATGGTGTCTGTGGTGATGATTGGTGATGATGATGGTGTCTGTGGTGATGATTTGTGATGATGGTGTCTGTGGTGATGATTGGTGATGATGATGGTGTCTGTGGTGGTGATTGGTGATGATGATGGTGTCTGTGGTGATAATGACGGTGTCTGTGGTGATGATGTGGTGATGATGATGGTGTCTGTGGTGATGATTGGTGATGATGATGGTGTCTGTGGTGGTGATTGGTGATGATGATGGTGTCTGTGGTGATGATTTGTGATGATGGTGTCTGTGGTGATGATTGGTGATGATGATGGTGTCTGTGGTGGTGATTGGTGATGATGATGGTGTCTGTGGTGATGATGACGGTGTCTGTGGTGATGATGATGGTGTCTGAGCTCACTGCTGTGTTTGCTGTGCCGGTCGGTGTCCTGCAGGAGCCAGGAGGAGGTGTTCTTGGCTCTGGGGCCGGACTGGTTCCTGCTCTTCACTCAGAGCCACCTGCACTCCAGCACGGTCAAGCTGGCGCTCAGGCTGCTGACCCACCTCCTGTCCTACCCCGCCATTTTGGCTCGCTTCAGAGATGGCGTGTCCCCCGGCGCCCTGGTGGAGAACATGGCTGAAGAGCCCTCGGCCGTAATGGGTAAGTGTGCCGGACTCGTCTCTCCCAAAGCATTTTGGGTATACTGCGGTTAGCACGCGTTACCTCGCACGAAGGAGGCTCCGGGTTCGAGTCCTGACCGGCTGACTTACTCTGGCCTTATTGTAGATAACGTAAAGACTCGGTGTTGGTCACATGACTCTGGTCTTATTGCAGATAACTTAAAGATCCAGTGTTGGTCATGTGACTCTGGTCTTATTGCAGAAAACTTAAAGATCCAGTGTTGGTCACGTGACTCTGGTCTTATTGCAGATAACTTAAAGACTCCGTGTTGGTCACGTGACTCTGGTCTTATTGCAGATGGCTTGAAGACTCCGTGTTGGTCATGTGACTCTGGTCTACTCCCAGTTTGGTTTGAGAGACTCGTGTTGTCCGTGATTCTGGTCTTATTGCAGATGGCTTGAAGACTCCGTGTTGGTCACGTGACTCTGGTCTTATTGCAGATAACTTAAAGATCCAGTGTTGGTCATGTGACTCTGGTCTTATTGCAGATAACTTAAAGATCCAGTGTTGGTCACGTGACTCTGGTCTTATTGCAGATGGCTTGAAGACTCCGTGTTGGTCACGTGACTCTGGTCTTATTGCAGATAACTTAAAGATCCAGTGTTGGTCACGTGACTCTGGTCTTATTGCAGATAACTTAAAGATCCAGTGTTGGTCACGTGACTCTGGTCTTATTGCAGATAACTTAAAGACTCCGTGTTGGTCACGTGACTCTGGTCTTATTGCAGATAACTTAAAGACTCCGTGTTGGTCGCCTGAGAGCTCGAGCTGCCCGTGTCCCGGGTTTGAGGTGCTGCAGAGGCTCCTGGTCAGCCATGTGGCCACGCCCGAGATCTACATGCTGCTAGCGGCCCTGCTCCTGCAGAAGAACTGCTATAAAACTGTCACAGGCCAGGTAAGGTGTGTGTGTGTGTGTGCACGCTTGTGCAAGCCCATGTGTGTGCGTATGCGTGTGTGTGTGCTTGTGCAAGCCCATGTGTGTGCGTATGCGTGTGTGTGTGTGTGTGCGCTTGTGCAAGCCCATGTGTGTGCGTATGCGTGTGTGTGTGGCGGTTTGGAATCAATCAGAACCACTTCTGAATCTCTCTTCAGATCCCTCCTACATGGTACAGGCTAGTGGTTGTCACGACTAAACCACTACTGATGATCCTCAGACTAATGTCTTACAAAAGTAATTGTACTTTTATAAGTCCTAGATCTGCTATATTTGCTTGAAAGTATAATGTAAATGATTGTATGTATGCAAGTTCATTCATGGACTTTGTAAAATACAATTGCAAAAATGTATTTTGCAATTACATTAGTTGAAATGACAGGAATTCATGGTACTATAGGTTTGGAAAGGGTCCCAGATTTTGGCCAAGAAAGAACCCTTGAGCTAGATTTGGTTCCTTCAGCGACACAGAGGAACCTTTTGGAACCCTCTCTTCTGAGAGTCTAGCAGTAAGACACGGGGGGTCTCCTCCTCTCCTTTCTTGCCCCCCACCCCCCTCCCTTCCTCACCCCCTTGCCCCCCCCCAGGCGGATCTCGATGGGCTGCTGCAGGAGGTGATCGACTGCAGTAACGATGGACCAGGGCTACAGCTCTGCTCGGATGCAGCCCAGGTCCTGTTAGAACTGGTCAAGGTCATCCTCAGCAAGGTCAGGGAACAAAACCATCACCGGGGGAACGTTTACCCTTCTGGTCGGTTTTGGGTCAAATTGGGGTCTGTTTTAACTGACACTGACTTGCTGTGCAGTATAAATAAATCTAATATGGAGATGGTACACAGTGTGTATGTCACACTAGATGCAGAATTTTTCCAAACAAATAAACACTAAACCTTATGAAACATTTTGTTACATTTTTGGACTTAACTCGCTCAAATGTAAATTCTCTCTCTTTTTGGTCCGTTACGGGCGCGATCGCGCAGCCCTCAGCCGGAAGTGAGGGCTCATGGGAAATGCAGTTCCCAGGCAGCGTCATGCAGTTTTTCTGTTTGGTGCACAGTCTGCACCCGCGGGACCCCCTCTGGAGTTCCCCGGACTTCCTGAATGTGCTGGCAGCCACCGTGTTTCCGCCCCCCAACCCCCACCAGGTGAGTCAGGGGTAGTGCACTTACCAGCATTTTTCCCCCAAATAGTGACAGCAGCAAAAATGATTTGTCAGAATATTTAACCTGGCTGCTTTCTGCATATTACACGGCCTAAAATAGCTACATCATATTACTTTCAAATGACTTACATGCTTTAAAAAACTGGTCGGGTTGGACACGTCCTCAGTCATTTGGATCCAGTTCAGGGGGTCTGCTGTTGCCATGGGAACGTGCTGACTGACACCCCCCCCTCCCCCGCCTCTGCCCCAGACCGCCACAGAACCCTCTTCCCAAAACGGCGCAGACTCAGCGGAGGTCCCGCCCCCCCCGGCGCCCCACCCCGCCCGGAAGCAGGTGTGTGACTTCATGCGCATCTTGCTCATGGACAGCCTGATCAACGTCGCGGCCAAAAACAAGCTGCACCCCTTCGTGCTCCTCCTGGAGGTGAGCGTGCGCCTCCCCTCCCCTCCCCTCCCGCCAAACCCGCGCAGATCTCACGCACACTTTCTCAGGACGGGGGGAACTCCCACACCTGAGGGACAAACAGAACCATCTCTTTCATTCTCTTTCTCTTTTGCTCTCTCTCATTCTCCTTCTCTCTCTTGCCCTCTCTCGCCCAGGGAATGTACCTTAACTTCAGCTTTACACGCCACTTCCCTAAAAGCGCTTGCTCTACGTGTCTAACTGAACACATACTCCTTTCTCTCTTGCTCTCTCTTGCTCTCTCTTTCTCTCTTTCTCTCTCTCGCTCTCCCGCGCACTCTCTCGCTCTATCATGAACACATATATAAATCTTGTGTGTACATATATATATATAAGTGCTGTAAATGGTGAAACCAAAATGTATGAAAAATACCCTTCAATAAAAGCTGAGAATCTGCACTTTACTCGCATGAGAATTGTTTGATTACAAATCTAAAATTGTCGAGTACAGAGCCAAATCAATATAAATAATAATAAATCATATATATATATGGGTATTAACTCACACATGAATAGATGTACCTGTCAGAGTATTACTTTCCATAGGAAAAGAAAGGCAGTTGGCAATCCACTGTGGTACAGTGGAGTCTTTTCAGTTGAGGGCTGTGTTGTGTTGTGCAGTGTTTTGTCCAGGAGGTGGCACTGTTTCCTCAGTTATGAGGTTCTGCAGTGACGGCTCATTGTTGTGTGTGTGCCGTGAGTCTGTCATTGCAGCACTGCCTGTGAGCCGCCAGGTCTCCACCTCTCCAGGCTTCAGCACCACTTCAGCACAATTCCCATGATCAATTACCGACAATAAGAGGACCGTTTCTGTGTGTGTGTGTGTGTGTGTGTGCGCGCGTGTGTGCGTACGTGTGTGCGCACGTGTGTTTTGGCTTTCCAGTTTTCTCCGGAAACGGCCACGCAGGAGCAGAAGCAGACCTTCCAGACGGAGGTGCTGGAGTTCCTGATGGAGATTGTGCACATGACCTGCCAGGAGGAAGGCCAGGCCACCCATGTGGCCAGAGACGGTACTGCACCCTCTCACACCAGCATTACTACATACACCTGTACCATTCTCACACCTGCACACACCTATACCATTCTCACTCTAGCTTTACTACTGTACATACACCTGAACCATTCTCACATCTGTGTACACCTGTACCATTCTCACACCTGCACACACCTGTAACACTCTCACACCTGCACACACCTGTACCATTCTCACACCTGCACACACCTGTAACACTCTCACACCTGTATAAACCTGTACCATTCTCAGCAAGTAAAGTCTGTGCATTTGTTACACAGTGAGCCGTATAAATGAGTAAGTGTAGCGGGTAAAGTCTGTGCATTTGTTACACAGTGAGCTGGTATAACTGAGTGAGTATAGCGGGTAAAGTCTGTGCATTTGTTACACAGTGAGCCGTATAAATGAGTGAGTATAGCAGGTAAAGTCTGTGCGTTTGTTACACAGTGAGCCGTATAAATGAGTGAGTATAGCAGGTAAAGTCTGTGCGTTTGTTACACAGTGAGCTGGTATAACTGAGTGAGTATAGCGGGTAAAGTCTGTGCGTTTGTTACACAGTGAGCTGGTATAACTGAGTAAGTATAGCGGGTAAAGTTGTGCGTTTCTTGGCTGTTTGTGCAGAGGTCCCAGCCGGTGACAGGCCAGTCGGGAAGACAGTCACGCTGGTGGATAATGTCGCTTTCTTCAGCAAGAAGCTCGTGGAGAAGCTCTACGAGGGAATGTTCTTAACTGAGCCAGAGAAGATTCTGGTGTTCATCGCAGAGCAGATTGTTGTGGTACGTGCCCTGAAAAACACACACACACACACACACACAACATAAAATGCTTTTAAACATTGATTAACAGAATTAATTTAACAGAATCTTGAACCTTTGAATCTCTGCTTAGACATATGTCATTAGATTACATTATTATTTGCCAACCAATCAGCCTTATCGAGATTTACTTTACACTTTAGCCAGCAGTGCAGCTGCATATTTCCTGACGTTTCAGAGCTGCCTCTCTCCATGGTACAATAGCACCACCTCATCGATCATATAGCATTTCTACCTGCAACTCTCTCTTTCTTTGCTTTCTTAGCTGTTATACCGCAGTGTGTGTTAACATTGCATTGGGTTATTGCTTTGGTTGTTGCAACGACATAACGGCATCTGTTAGGGAAAGCGTGAGATGCTAGCTGCTCACACCGCGGAGGAGAATGCGCTCTGGGATAAGTTTCCTTAATTGGCGGAGAGTGTTACAGTGCCCTCGACTTATTGGTTGGTTGATGGCAGTGGATTGGTTGGTGATTGGTTGATTAGTTGATTGGTTGCTTGATTGATTGATTGATTGGCAGTGGATTGGTTGATTGATTGGTTGATTGGTTGGTTGATGGCAGTGGATTGGTTGATTGGTTGATTGATTGATTTTTGGCAGTGGATTGGTTGATTACTTGGTTGATGGCAGTGGATTGGTTGGTGATTGGTTGATTAGTTGATTGGTTGCTTGATTGATTGATTGATTGGCAGTGGATTGGTTGATTGATTGGTTCATTGGTTGATTGATGGCAGTGGATTGGTTGATTGATTGATTGGTTTATTGATTGATTGGGTGTTCGCAGTGGATTGGTTGATTGCTTGGTTGATGGCAGTGGATTGGTTGGTGATTGGTTGATTGGTTGATTGATTAATTGATTGGCAGTGGATTGGTTGATTGATTGGTTGAGTGGTTGATTGATGGCAGTGGATTGATTGATTGATTGATTGATTGGTTGATTGATTAATTGGATGTTTGCAGTGGATTGATTGCTTGGTTGATTGGTTGATTGTTCATCCCCAGGTGCTGGAGAAGGGCCCGTCGCAGCGGGAGAAGACGGTGAGCGTTCTGTACAACAGCGCCAACCGGGCCGTGCTCTACTTCCTGTCGCGCCGGCGGCAGACGGGGGCGGAGCTTCAGGCTGTGGTGCGGACGCTGAGCGTTCTGCAGCAGCAGTGGGACGTCCTCATGGCCACGTACAACGGCAACGTGAACTTCCTCACCTGTCTCCTCCACTGCCTCCTCATCCTCAGATCCGGCAGGTAGGAGCCCTGAGCGAACGCACTTCACCTGAAGGGCTGCTATGAAACGCCCACCTGTGTAGATGTGTTGTACATTAAGACCCGCACCTCTGCTCAATGCCTAAAAACGTCATGTAATGTAACGTATCCTGGGGCACTGAGGTTAAAGGTTTGAGAAATACACTTTCCAATTTAGTTTTTCAAGTCAATTAATAAAATTAAGCAAATAATAACATTTTAATGGTTTATTTCTTGTCCTATAGTAGGTTTCTGTGTGTCTGTGTGTGTTTGTGTTTGACTCAGTGTGCCTGTGCTAAAGTCCATGACATGCACCATTCACCTTATATCTCATTTTTAAAAAGCCGTTTACTTTGGTTCATTTTCTAAGGCTGATTGAACTTTTCTACATTGTTTGTGTTAAATGAGAATTGGATTGATAAGTGTACTCACTGGAAACTATGTGCTTTTAAGAGAACAGCTGCAGCTCGGATCCTTTTGACGCTTTTGTCGTTTCGCATGTTCCCCCAGTTACCCAGAAGGCTTTGGGTGCGAGACGCACAAAAAGCAGGCGAGGAAAATCTGGTCTCACCTCCTGCCGCACAAGAACAGCCAGCCGAGTGCACCAATCGAGGTCCCCAATTCTGCCGAGGGTGAGCGGCGTCTGCCAGCGCTGTGTTGGGGGCGGGGCCTGGGGTGGCTAAAGGGGAACCCCCCCCCCACCAAAAAAAACTTTCTATCTGACCCTCTGAATAATTGATGTGACCTGCATTTAGTATGTCAAAATCAAATCTTTAGTCTGTGTTTTCAGAACACTGTTGTAACTCCTCCCCTTTTGAGACCATTTAAGTCTTTAGAACTGGAAAACATTCAGTAATGTGACAAAAGTATGTTTTTAAAAATATTTTTCTAAAGTGGCTATCACAGTATTTGAGACATTATTGAATGTTCGGAGTCTTGTTTTAGTCTCATCTGAATTGCAGCCTCCACTCAATTTTCTAAATCCATCCCCTCCAATGAAAGGGGAGGAGTTATACCCTGGTGACATCATTGTTTGCGGCAGGGCTCTGTACATTTTCTTTGTTGTGAACTAAAAGACTAAAGCTTAATATGTGAGGTCAGATAAATTATTCTAGAGGTTAGGACCAACGTGTAAAATAATGTTTTTTTAAGGGGAATTCCCCCCTTTAAATTCTCTCTGCGAAGTGACCTCTTATGTTCCAGTTGAGCTGGTCTCACTCAGCAAACTGAAAACCCAGGGCAATTCCAACGTAATGCAGAACTTCCCTCACAACCAAAGCATTTAGCATTTAATCCCTTTCACACGCTCGCCAGTCCACGCAACTCTGGGCGAATGAACCGTGTCGTGCGCTGGTCTTAGCAATAGCCCTAGCGTCATTCCAAACGCGTCGGTACGCGGAACGTAGGTAGTTCTACTGGCACAAAGTTCAGAGCCTGAAAGCATCATTAAGAAGAAAAATATTATTCTTAATATATACGTACAGTCTTTCGCCGTGCTACTGTAGAATTGTTTTTAGTATCGTCGTATAACTTTCTAACTGCACCCCCAGGCTTTTATTATGAGAGCAATAATTTTTGGATGTTCCACTAATCTTTTGGATAATTTTCTCAGTTTATATTGTTCTTTATCTCTTACTGTTAACATTTTAAATATGATTAACTGAAAGAAAAGTACTGTAAAAAAAAAAAAAATCTTGTTTTTCAGCTGTATGCCATGTGTCTCGCACTACTTAAATCTGAGGACAGAATTATGATTTCTGGGTGCAGTTTCCCTATATTCATAAAATAGCTGTGTGTCAGGCCAGGATCAAATATGTATTTGAGATGGGTTAACTCTATTAAAAACACCTGCAGATCCCTGGCCATTTTCATGGTACTGGCCAAAACGTACAAATTAAATTAAAAAATATGTTTTTGTTTTCAATATTTGTGAAAATAGGTAGAGGTTCCTTTTAGAATTAAGTGGGTAATCTGCCAGGATCTGTACTGTTTAAAGGAAGGACTAATAATTAGAACTATAATAATAGAATAATAATTGGTTGTGGAGCTCTTTTCTTACATGGTGCACATTGTACAATAAAAGTCTAGATTAAATAAAGACCATAAACATAGAATAAAATGGTAATACGTGTAAAGTCGTGTATTGTAATAATTGTTCGATACCTGTCTGAATCGGGCGGGGCACCTGTCTGTCGGAATCGGATGTTGAGCCTGTCTGAATCAGGTGTTGAGTCTGTCTGAATCGGGTGTCGAGCCTGTCTGAATCGGGTGTCGAGCCTGTCTGAATCGGGTGTCGAGCCTGTCTGAATCGGGTGTTGAGCCTGTCTGAATCGGGTGTTGAGCCTGTCTGAATCGGGTGTTGAGCCTGTCTGAATCGGGTGTGAGCCTGTCTGAATCGGTGTTGAGCCTGTCTGAATGGGTGTTGAGCCTGTCTGAATCGGGTGTTGAGCCTGTCTGAATCGGGTGTTGAGCCTGTCTGAATCAGGTGTTGAGCCTGTCTGAATCGGGTGTTGAGCCTGTCTGAATCGGGTGTTGAGCCTGTCTGAATCAGGTGTTGAGCCTGTCTGAATTGGGTGTTGAGCCTGTCTGAATCCGGTGTTGAGCCTGTCTGAATCCGGTGTTGAGCCTGTCTGAATCCGGTGTTGAGCCTGTCTGAATCGGGTGTGGCGTTTTTGGCGGCAGTGGAGGCGGAGCTGAGGGCCCTGGTGGAGAGCACGTGGAGCCGGCTGATGGTGGAGCGGAGGCGCGAGCTGGAGGAGAGCCACAAGATGGAGGTCTCGGCGAAGCCCGGCGCTCGCGAGGGTCCGGTGAGCCTCGCTGACGTCAGCCCGCTGCTGGAGGAGACGGCGCTCAAGGCCTGGCAGCTTTTCATTGGTCAGTAACAACCTAACCGGCCCTCATTGGTCAGCCACATTCTCTTCCATCGACTGGCAGCTTCTCATTGGTCAGTCCCAGCCTAGCAGACCCTCATTGGTCAGCCACATTCCCTTCCGTACCCTGGAAGCTTCTCATTCGTCAGTCACAGCCGAACAGGTCCTCATTGACCAGCCACAGGTTGGGCCTTACAGTTGCGGGTTTGAGTCTAGTCCTCAGTGGGAAGTGCCCCACTGGGTGTGAAGCAGTCTCTGACTCTGCTGAAAGGCAAACTCTATTCTGAAAGCAGAATAGCGGTGTGTGGTGAGGCACATTTGCACCGTTCCAGACTGAGGAGGAAAGGCAGGTTTTTAAAAGTTCTGGAACAGAATATTCTCAGTTGGGTTACTGTGTAGTGATCAGCGCTTGGGTTGTTTCTCCCTCAGACTCTCAGAAGAAGAAGCTGGCCACCTCCCACCAGAAGAAGACCACTGTCCTCAGCAGTGCCATGCGCACCGCACGCAGGAAACTGGGGAAGACCACGAGCTGCACCATCGAGGTAAAACACCTTGCTTTACTGCAGCACAACACTTTACTGCAGCACACTGCTTTACTGCAGCACAACACTTTACTGCAGCACCACACTTTACTGTAGCACACTGCTTTACTGCAGCACAAAACTTTACTGCAGCACCACACTTTACTGTATGTGCCATTACTATTCTATTTATGTATGTATATTTGTGTGAGCGTGTGTGCCTGTGCATGTGTGTGCGTATGTGTGTGCCTGTGTGCGTGTGTGTCTGTGTGTGCGTGCGTGTATGTCAGTGTGTGTGCAAGTTCATGTGCATGCAGTTGTTTTAACGTTGTTCATTTCATTGCAGACGGTATGTGTTGTGTGTGCTGTATGGCTGTGAGTGTGTGGTTGTAGTAGACAATGTGTGCAAATACTCAGACTGCAATCCATCCTCTGTTTTTTTGGGCCTGCCATTTGGTGGAAAACATGGGCCCATATATCATTAATGACACCTTTTCAATCAAGCAAAAAAAAAACCAAAAACCAATTCTTTCCACTCTGTGTTTGGGAAAGTGAACGTGTACCCCACACGCACAGGAAAAAACACCTCTTCTGATTGGCCGTCTCTGAGTGGCTGTGTCACGGCGCTCGTCGTTTGTGACAGACAGGCGGTTGCGAGTTTGAGTCCCCTTCGACATGCCGCGCTATTAGCAGCGCGAGAATCCGCTCACAGGTGTACCCCCCGCCCGGAGTGCACCCCTGGTGCCACACCACCAAGTGGGGGGGCGACTTGCCCTGGGGTCTGTTTAATTATTTTTTAAATTAATTTTGATTATTACAGCCGATTACACCTCAGTGAGCAATGTAATTGATATTTGTTAATTTTTCCCAGGGAACATTCTGTAGAACATACAGTTTGCTGTTGAAGGTTAAAGACTCTGTTATTGTTGTTTTTTTCCCTCTTTAAACGTGCCCACATCATTAGTTCCTCCTGTGGAAAAAGCTCGCCATCTGGAAACGGAAGCGCCGCGATATTATTCAGGCACGAGGGCATGAAATTGGTGTTTCTGCGACTGCTGTCTATTCGCGCGCCGACGAACGAACGGGGGGCGGTAATTATGCGGAGACTCAATCTGATGAAAACATTATTCATTTTGTGTTATTCTTTATCATATCAAGCCCTGACAGCCTATCAGCAACTTTGATAAATTGTTCTTCTCCCAAATGCGGCAGCAGAATATAATAGTTTTTGGTTTTTTTTGTCTTCAGATTTGATTTTAGAAGTTGCCCTCGTATTGCGCGAACAAAGTAAAAAAAAAAAAAAAAAAAAAAATGTTTGAACGTGATTTTAAATGTGTTTGTTTCAAGTTTCTCTCTCTGAAATGAAATTGCTTATTTGTTCCGTTGAATTATTTTTTCTAATGCCGTTAGCGCCAATTGGAAAGAAATGGCATTATTTAGCACAGCTAAAAAAAGGTTACATAAACATGATTATGTTATTAAATGCAGTTTTATCAGTGAAATATGCAGATGGGTTGTTATATTTGTTACTTTTGTCTTTGATTATTTTTCCTATTCCCAAAGATCCTTATAAATTATTGATTTCACCTGGTATATGTCATTTGCAATTTATCTATTCGTTTGTTTTTTTATTTAAAGTTGAGTTGATAGTTTGACTGAAATTGCAGTTGCGACCATTAGCAGAGTAGAAGATTGTTAACAGTGGGACATTTAGGAATGATTTCTGTTGGTACTGTGTTTTTGTATAGTACACTGATCATAATAGGGGGCATGTAACAGAGAGATGATGGAATTTAACAGGAATTATTTTGTTGTATGTTTTTCCTGAGCTTTCTTATTTACGTTTATACTACCAAAGGTCATCCATTGGATTTTTGGATTTTCAACTTCTTCTTGGTTGTTACAAAAACCAAGACTGAAATCAGCTGAACAGCTTTGCTGCAGGAATTTGACAGATTTAGGTTTTTTTGGAGTCCCGTTCATCGTCAGCGCTGTCTACTGCTGGAATATCGCCTCTGACAGTTATCAAAGTTGTGTTTTTTTAATGAATAAATGTCCCATTAGTGAGCTTGTGACAAGGCATCTGTTACGTGTTGGTTGTCTGTAGTGCGAGACAGATGCGTTGTGTCCCTCTGAAGTTTCCCTGGAAAGTGCTTCGGCACCAACCTTAAAGGGATTTAGTCTGGAAACGACCGTACCATTTGCATAATCATATCTTTATCTTCGTATTAGAAAGATAATTAACATCACTAATGATCAAGTTAAGTTCATTACACATTCACCAACAGCGCACAATGAAGTTGACATTATGTTGCATTATCAACAAAGGTAGTGTTTTGTTGGGAAGCAATTAAAATGTAAATTAGCATGATGTTAATTGCAGAGGGGATGCTAAGTTGTATATTTAATGCAAAATGCCTATAGAACCAATGGAGTTCTTATTTAATGAACATGGTAATTGATACTGTGTATTAGTTATGCTTTTCTTAATAAGGGATCGGGATTATGAGAGGGGGGAAAATGTAAAGTTTTTTTATTTTTTATTATTCACTATGTGCTAGCCCATTCGTCTGCGCACGTACATGTGATTTACACACACCGTCTTTTCTCCACTGCAGCCTGCACGCAATTCCCCCCCCCCCCCTTTTTTTTTTTTTTTGTTGGAATTCATAACAATGTCTTTATTTAAGTGTTATAATTACGCCTGCAGTCGGTATTTCGTAGAACTTCTCGGAACGGTGATGCAAGTGCTTTCCTGGGAGGAGAGCGCAATTTAATAAAGGATTTAGTGTTCGTTTGCTGGCTGCACAGCCGAGCGGGGCTCTCCGAGAACGATATTAAGGGCTTTATTTCTCCATAAAACACCGGAGAACGCCGATGCGCAAGCAGCGAGACGCTGGAAGAGCGGAAACACAGCTCCGTTTTTAATCAGCGCCTAGCAGCCGTTTCCATCGAGGCCCCGCGTACCGTGTGGGTTGTGCTAATATCCACCTACCTATCTGTGTGTGTGTGTGTAAATACACTCCTCGTGCTGTACATTTCATGTATTTGGTCACTCGATCGCATATTTTGTTCATATATGCATGTATCTATATGTACTCATTTTACGAGGAGTATATGTGCGTGTGCGTGTGTGCGTATATATATATATATACACACACACTTTATACGTATAAGTTTGGCGGTAGATTTTGGTTGTGGTACTGAGTGCCAGAGGGTACCCTTCATACCCTTAAGTAGGGAACGATTTGAGGACGATTTCAAAGGCCCTGACTGAGAGGGGCCCTCAAAAAAACTTGTAATTGTGCAGGGATGGGGGTGGGGGGGTGGGGGGGTGGGGAGGGGGCTGGTTTTGAGATATTTCCATGGGGGCCCTCGAGCGGGGAAATCGCAAAATTCCTTGTCGGAATTCAGTTCCGTTTCCGGCAGATTCCGGGAGTATGACCGCGACTTGCAGGCAACCCTCGGGGTGATCATGTGACTTGCCGGCCGTTTCGACCGCACCGGGAACGCGGTTTTTCCCGCCTTTCTCGTGGTCGGTTCGGTCGCCGTGGCGCCTCCGCTAGGCGCGCGCCCGTTGCCCGCGGTGGCGGGAAAGCGTTTCCCGGGTAACGGTTTTTTTTTTCTTTTTTTTTTTTTGTTTTTACGGCCGACGCGCTCCGAGAGAGAGAGAGGGACACCACTGCGATGATTGGCTTAATGACCCGCGGAGCCCGGCCCCCTGGCGGGGTAAACGCCAGTCAGCTTCATATATCAGCGGGACGCCCGCGCTGGCCCCGCGCCCGAAGCCACCGCGCTCCGCCGCGATGTCGCGGCCAAACTTAATTACGCCGCGCCGAAAAAAAAACACCATCGCGTTCGGAGACGGGGCTTTTATCGCGGGCCCCGTAGCCGGTGGGGTCTCCTCCCTGACTAATGCAGCGCTGGCTAAAAAGGAAAACAAGACAAAGCAAAGCAAGGCAAAGCAAAGCAAGGCAAACGAGACTAAAACAAACCGGTTGGGCCCTGCTAATGATGACGCGTGAATCGCCCCCCGGAAAACAAAACACAAAAAAAACCAGAATAGAGATCAGCGCGAAAATCATTGTTTGTCGCGCCAATTAAATGAAATGGAAAGAATTAAATGGAGGATGTTTCCCTCAGTGGACCGGAGGTGGGTGTTCCTGGGCTCACGCTGCACGCAGGCCAGGGCCCCGGCTCGTTAAAAAGCAGGCCTGTCGCCTCCCTGCGGGTCCCCGCCTGCGTTTAATCGCTCCGCCCCTTTTCTGCTTTCTGAAGGAGTACCTGATGTGCATGGAGGCTCACCGCAAGACTGGCCAGGAGATGTTTGAGCGGTTACTGAAGAACCACGTGCAGGTGTGTCTCATGTCCTGATACATCATGAGTTTTTTTTTTTTGACCCATCACAGTGTTGGCTATCCTTAGTAAGGAAATCCTAATGTTATCCTTAACAAAGCAAGGAAATGCTAATGTTATCCTTAACTAAGCAAGGAAATGCTAATGTTATCCTAAACTAAGCAAGAATATGCTAATGTTGATTTTCTCTTGATGCTTAATCTCTTGCGCATTATTGCCCCCCTACCCCCCCCCCCCCCACCCCACCCCGCCCCAGACACAGCGCTGTGAGAACGACGCCGTGGCGTCCCGTTGGCAGAGGGTGGAGGAGGAGCTCCTGAGAGAGAGGGGCCTGTTTGGGCCGGGCCCCGGGGTGTTCCTCAAACAGGGCTGGGTGCAGGACGCCGCGGAGGGGCCCAGCCGTATGAGGCCCCGGATCCGCCGGAAGGCCCCGCGCCGGTCCAAAAAGGTACGGAACCCCTGCAGGTCCAAAAAGGTACGGAACCCCTGCAGGTCCAAAAAGGTACGGAACCCCGCAGGTCCAAAAAGGTAGAGAACCCCACCCTGTCCAAAAAGGTAGAGAACCCCACCCTGTCCAAAAAGGTACAGAACCACTACAGCAGAGTTATTAGCCCAGCTCAGCGCTGGTACAGAACCGCTATAGAGCCGCTGGTACAGAACAGTGTGATTGTGTCAGGTTCCCCTTGAAAAATCGATCTGAATCTCAGTTGGGCTTCCTATGTAAAGTAACATCATATAGAAAGGCTTGGTCTGTCCAAGGGAGCTCTTCCTTTTTGTTTAATGTTTTTCTTTTTTTTTCTGGAACTGCCCTTCTGCGGGGTTCGCTTCATTACTGCGAGGATTTAAAAAATCTGGAGATGACCGGAAACGAGTTGGAAGTCTGGAATAGATGTTTTAACGGATGCTGACGTTTTCTTCCACAGTTTCCCGTCTCCACTCCAGGCCTGTATGGGAAGTGGAATTTCATCGAAGAGAACAGAGGTGTGGCTGAAAGCAGTGACACAGATTCAGGTAAAAAAAAAAAAAAGACCAGGGAAGATTCTCTCCATGCACACATAACTGCTCATTAAAACCAAAGGGAATATTGAAAGTTAAGTGGACTTTTCTATGGGTAGATAGCCTTGTATAATCTTTCAGAATTTTTAATCAGGGAAAAAATTTGTGTTTGTTTCATTGTTAAAAGTTATGGACAAAATTGCATTGGGATTAGATAAAATCTAGTGCGTTCTAGTGCAGTGCATTCACTGTAATCCATTGTTTGCGTGTGTGTGTGTTGTGTGATCTGACGTGTGTTATCCGTGCTGTGTGTGCATGCGTGGTTGGCATGCGTGCTGTGATCCACTGCGTGTGTGTGTGTGTGTGTATCCGTGCATATGTGTGTGTGTGTAGTGTGTAGTGTGTGTGTGTGCGCGTTGTGTGTGTGCTTTGTGTGTATCCGTGTGTGTGGTGCGTGTGACCGTGCGTAATTGGTGTGTTGTGTGTGCGTGTGTTGTTGTGGTAGTGTTGTGTTGTGTGTATCGGATGTGTGTGGGTGGTGTGTGGTTGTTTGTTGTGTGACAGTTTGTGTGTGCGTTTGTGTGTGTAGATATTGTGTGTGTGTGTGTGTGTTGTGTGTGTGTGTGTGTGGTGCGTCTATGTGCTGTGTGTGTGTGTGTGTGTGTGGTGTGTGTGTGGTGTGTGTGTGGTGGTGTGTGTGTGTATCCGTGGTGTGTGTGTGTGTGTGTGTGGTGGTGTCCGTGGTGTGTGTGTGTGTGTGTGTGTGCGTGCATGCGGGGTGTGATCGTGTGTGTGTGTGTGTGTGTGTGTGCAGAACCCAAGATCCTGTGTGAGGCAGGGCAGGAGGTGCAGGAGAACGGGCTGGACTGTGATCAGCTGACCTTCTTCCCCTCGCTGAGCGAGGCGTCGCCGCTCTCTGACGACTTCTCCCAGCAGTGCACCGAGACGCAGCTGATCCTGCAGGAGCTGGGCCCGGCCGAGCAGGTGAGCCCGGCCGGAACGTTCCGGAAGAACAGCGTCTCTTCGGCCCTGCTGTCATGCGGGTGTGATTTGGACACACAAACATGCTTGCATACACACGCACACATGCCCACACACGTGGTCGCATACACACGCACACATGCCCACACACGTGGTCGCATACACACGCACACATGCCCACACACGTGGTCGCATACACACGCACACATGCCCACACCTGTGCATACACCCACATGCCCACACACGTGTCGCATACCCGCACACATGCCCACACACTGGTCGCATCACGCACACATGCCACACACGTGTGCATACACACCGCACCACACACACACACACACACACACACACATACATACACACACACGCACATCCCCACGCTTACATGCACACACACACACAGAAACAGTCTGTATTCATTTGCCAAATAAGGCCCTGGATTCACCCAACCCTCGTCCCAACTATTGACATACGGATAAATTAAGTGTTCATTGTTTTCTCCGCAAACACCGTTTGGAGAGTTCGTTTTGTTGACTATCGAACTTTCAACCTCAAAGTGTATTTAATTTGAAAAAAAAAAAAGAAAACACAAACGCTTGCACTTTCTCCGAGTCGAACTTAAGGACAAACATCGATCGATCGAACGGAGGGGGCCGCCGCGTTTGACAGTACACCTCGCGGACGGGACGCGGCTCGTTTCTCTGAGCCATGCCTTCATAGGCCTCGCTGTTGGTTTTTGTTTTTTCCCCCGCTCTGCTTTCATGATCCAATTAGATCAGATGAGCGCGGGCGCGGGCGGATCCCTCCGGAAGCCGGAGCAGGCGGCGGGGGGGGGGGTCTTCGGAGCGGGCGTGCGGGACGTTAAAGAGGGTCTGTGGCGTCCCCGGGTCACCAAAACCTTTTTAGAGCACGGCTCTCTCTCTCTCGCTCTCTCTCCCTCTCTCGCGCTCCCTCTCTCCGCCGTTTGACAGAAAGTATTAATAAAGCGGCAGGGGGGTGACGTCAGCTGTCTCGTATTCATTTAGAGGCTCTGAGTCCTGCTGCGCTGCCGTCAGATGAATAGTTTGTTTCACGCTCATTAATCCGCAAACACAGTTCACGCTGTCTCGCGCCGCGCCCTTCCGTCTTCAGGAGAACAATTAGACGCCTCTCCCTCTCTCTCTCTCTCCCCCTCTCCCTCTCTCTCTGCCTCTCTTCCTCTCTCTCCCTCTCTCTCTCTCCCTCCCTCTCTCTCCCCCCTCTCTCCCTCTCTCTCTCACTATCACTCACTCTCACTATCCCTCTCTCTCTCTCTCTCTCACTATCACTCACTCTCACTATCCCTCTCTCTCTCTCTCACTCTCCCTCTCCCTCTCTCTCGCGCGCGGGTCTTTTTACGGTGGCTGAGCGGAGGCGTGTGTGGCGTTCTCGCGGTGGTTTCCTGTGATGTCACACGCACTTTGTGTACAGGGCCGGCCCTAAACAACGACCCGGGGGGTCGTTTTACATTTATACCACTAATTCCACGATAGGGGATGAATGACGTAATTACGAAACTAATTACGTTATTATCTAGATAACATGGGCGGTGGCCCCCCTCTGTCGTGTGCCCCCCCCTCCCCGCCAGCGGTTGTGGCCCTAAACAACGGCATAGAGCGTTTATGCCACGGGCCGGCCCTGTTTGTGTGTGTAAACAAAAAAATAAATAAATAAAGAAGTAGTATGTCCTGAAACCAGGGTGAGAAATGAGAAGAGGTTTCGCCATCGTTTCAGACATGGGGGACAGAGAAGGGACCCTTCTACGCTGACAATGTCCCACGTGTTCCAGGTTTTAGCTTCACTTCACTCGCTTTTGCTTAGTTTTATGTCCGTAATTTCATTGGATGCAAAGCGTATTACAAAGGAATGTACCGTGAATCATTTATTATCTCACAATTTCATTGATTTAAAAAAAAAAAAAAAAAAAACAAGCTTCTGTAGAAAAATCATCTCGGGTGAGTACAAATTATTGAACAAAGCAAACAACAGCAATAAGCAGAAAAATGTGGTTATGTGGAAATTGTGTTGTGCCAGGTATTACTCTTTAGAATTTCCCCGGTCAAAGAGGAATATACATCTGCCGATTATTATGGGATGCCTCGCTGCAACGTGCCCCCTTCAGAATTCATACATATGCAACATTTAATACATCCTGCTTTCCTTTGAATGCTTAAAAAATGATATTGCATTTAGCCGTACATACGGGAGCTATAACTGCTTTTGGAGTGCTATAATAAACGCACGCAGCAGAGACAGAAGTGTTCGTGCCGTGTACTAATCCAGACTGCTGGGCTCTCTGAGTTTTTGGTCGGACATCCAGTGTTTATAGACCCAGCCTAGTAACAGCCATTGACTGAATGCATGTTTCTTACATCCGACCAAACACTTTTTACATTCTCAAATGCTTATCGCCCCCCCCCCCCCCGCCACACACACTTCCCACAGTACTTTAAATGAATTCTATATCAGCACGTTGAACGGTTTTGATACACACGTTAAGTGACCGTCGTTGGGTTCAGCTGATAATGTTTCATTTGTTAAATTTTTTGTTTTTTTTGTTCAGATGAACAATGAACCCCCCCCCACCCCCGAAATAAGGGGGGTCACCAGGTGGAGCTCCGCTCGGCCAGCCTGTAATCAATTAGCGCACGGCCATTGTTTGTGTGTCATTGATTAATACTCGCAATAAAGGCGCTGCTTTCTGCCGCTCGGGTGGTGTGGGGGGGTGGGGGCTCGTGATTTGATTTGTATTAATGGTGGAGTGCACCGTGGGTGTGCCAGGGCCCCATATGGTTTTGGGGCCCCTTGGGGTTGGGCCGGCGGGAGAGAGGGGGGTGGGCGGGGGCGGGGCGGGGGTGGGAGGGGGGGTCCAGGTGCAGGCGAGCGGCGTGAAATGAGGGGGACGCGGTAAAATTAACCGCTCGTAATTAAGGCCCCGCCGCCGACCCTCGTTTCCCGGGTGCCGCGGTTATTCGGGGAGACAGCGAGGGGCGCCCCCCCCGCGCGCGCTTCCTCGCACGGCCTCGTCCTGCCTCCGCACGTCAGACGCCACGTTCTGAAAATAACGCGTCGCTACGTGAGCGGCCTTTTCCTTTGTTGCTTAGCGCTGCGAGACTGTAAACTCAATGGCTGGTTTTAGGTTGCGCCTTCGACAATGCCAGCCTTCCGACTCCTCAGAGACGAGCGTCAGAGAGAGACGTGCGGCCTGTTAATCCTTGATTTGACATTTTGAACCAGGAAAACAAGGGCCTGTGGCGGACAAGTTTGTGTTTGTTTTGGTTCTTTATGGATATAATCTGTGCAAGTCTTCCGGCAGGTCGCTATGAAACTTGCTGTCTTGTCTGTGGTTCACCATTTAACAAATAAATTTGACATTGTAAACTCTAAATAAGAATTTGGTCACAAAAATGTGGTGTGAACAAAAAAGTAGATATAAATAAATAAGGAATAGGTGGAGCACTGAATATTTACTTAATCGTTCAAAAATACCCCTTTAAATAAAAGATTAGATTTGCTCTCATATTGTAAGGTTGGATGTTATTCCATGTCACCTATAAGGAAATTTAATTCTTTTTTTTTTTGCTTATTTACTTCTCTTCCTGTTTAGTGTACCATTCAGTCTCATGTTACTTTCCATTTTTAATGTAACAGAACAAAACTGATCTCTTGTATCGCAGAATAACATGGAATGCTGTGCATTTGTGTTTTGTTATTTGTAGTATAACGCATGGATTACATGTTTTTCAGGGGATCAATACAGGTGTAGAGTTTAAGTTAGATTTTTGGTCACACCTTTGCATCAGAATTGCCTGTGGTTTGACAGTTTGATCGTGTAGATAACGGTCAGCAGTTCGCCAGCGCTGTAATGTGGAAACGCAGTTTGACAGGTTTGTCATGTAGATAACGGTCAGCAGTTAGCCAGCGCTGTAATGTGGAAACGCAGTTTGACAGGTTGATCATGTAGATAACGGTCAGCAGTTCGCCAGCGCTGTAACGTGGAAACGCAGTTTGACAGGTTGATCATGTAGATAACGGTCAGCAGTTCGCCAGCGCTGTAACGTGGAAACGCTTCTTCTCCCAGGTGAAAGGGAAGCTCTGCGTGGTCATCGTCAGTGGGCACGTCGTCGAGGAGGGAGTGCTGCTGTTCGGGACGGCCCACTTCTACGTCTGCGAGGGCTTCACGCTCTCCCCAGCAGGGGACGTGTGCTGCAAAAACCACCACCCTACCAGGTAGCGCACAGCTACAACAAACTTAGCGCACAGCAACACAAGACTTAGCGCACAGCAACACAAGACTTAGCGCACAGCAACACAAGACTTAGCGCACAGCAACACAAGACTTAGCGCACAGCAACACAAGACTTAGCGCACAGCAACACAAGACTTAGCGCACAGCAACACAAGACTTAGCGAACAGCAACACAAGACTTCGCGCATAGCAGGACTTAGCGCATAGCAACACAAGACTTAGCGCATAGCAACACAGGACTTAGCGCATAGCAACAGAAGACTTCGCGCATAGCAGGACTTAGCGCATAGCAACACAGGACTTAGCGCATAGCAACACAAGACTTAGCGCATAGCAACACAGGACTTAGCGCACAGCAACACAGGACTTAGCGAACAGCAACACAGGACTTAGCGACAGCTACACAAACTAGCGCTAAAGATAATGAGATGATGATAGGTGGGATGAAGATGGTTGGCAAGCAATCACAAATTAGGAACAGCAATACACTGTACTATTTCTGCTTTATAAAGGAATGATGAATTGATGGATGATAGTGTGGTGATATGATTGTACATGTTGATATAACTTTCATAATAATAGTGGGTATGTCTATAGATTCCGTATTTTGTGTGTAAGCTGTTTTGGAAGTGTTACTGGTTAATTGAGTTGGATGGTACGAGTTAAGTAGTTTTTTTGTGATGTTTTAGTGAATCTGTTGTGATTAATGTTTGTGTTTGTCTGTAGTGAATTGGTGTTTTGAGTGGTTGTAAGCTGTATTTTGTGTGTTTGAGTAGTTGAGTGTTGTGTGGTTTGTGTTGAAGTGAGGTTTTTTTGTAGTGTGTGTTTCTAGTGAGTGCTGGGGTTGGTGAGGTAGTGTTTGTGGCTGTGTTTGTGTGTCTGTAGTGGGTTTGTATGTCTGTAGTGAGTTTGTGTGTCTGTAGTGAGTTTGTGTGTCTGTAGTGAGTGACTGGGGTTGGTGAGGCTGAGTGATGGTGGAGCTGGTTTTGTGTGTCTGTTGTGGTTTTGTGTGTCTGTAGTGAGTTTGTGTGTCTTATGTGATGGTTGTGAGTGCTATGTAGTGGTTTTGTGTCTGTAGTGAGTTTGTGTGCCAGTGATGAGTGTGTGGGGCTGGTGATGACGCTGAAGCCCCTGGTGTCTGTAGTGAGTTTGTGTGTCTGTAGTGAGTTTGTGTGCCAGTGATAGGTGTGTGGGGCTGGTGATGACGCTGGTGTCTGTTTGTGACCGCAGTGTCCGGAATTCGTTCATCTGCGGCATGTTCAGTAAGACCCTGCCCACGGCCAGCCCGAGCTGCAGGCGCTACGCGTACGAGGACGTGAAGGACGCCCATTTCTCCCGCTTCCTCCTGGAGGTGAGTCTCAAACAGAGCGGGGAGGAGAGGCCAAGCCCTTCCCTGGGGAGGGCAAGCATCCATCCAAATGACTCAACGCCCGTTTTATACCCTCCTCTACCCCCCCCCCCCCCCCTCCTCCTCTACGGCCCCTCGAAATTTGCTTCGGCGTCTTCATAACGAGAATAAAATCATTGCGCCCGACTGGAAAATGTTATTTAATTGTGGCGAAATGCGTTTTTTTTTTTTCCTTCCAATATTCCGAGAGCCTTTTCATCTGAAGTGTGTTGGCAGGTGGAGAAAAACAAGTGTTTGCTGAGACAAATTAGTAACCCCCCCCCACCCCCACCCCCCCAAGAAGTTCATAATAAAAAATACCGGCGCAAACTAGTAATATGTACCGTGGAACGCAGGTTTAATTTATTTTATGTGCTTGCCGTGTGTTTCGGTTTGGCAGCATGAGTTTTGTTTGATTTATTTTTATTTTATTCAGGACAATGCCCTGGAGATCTTCATGAGGAACGGGCAGTCAACGTTCCTGGCCTTTCAGAACAAAGAGCATCTTCCCGCTTTCAAACGGTAAAGTCGCAGCGTTCGCGTTGTTGTTGGCGGGCGTTCTACAGCCGTGAGCATTAGCGATTGCTGCCGCACTGCAGTCACGAGCAGTGGCCGTTAGTGTTAGCGTTGGCGGGTGCTCTGCGGTCACGTGGGTGGTTGTTAGCATTAGCGTTAGCTGTCACCCTGTGGTCACGAGCATGGCTGTTAGCTTTAGCATTAGCAGGCCACTGTGGTCACTAGCGTGCCTGTTAGCGTTAGCATTAGCGGGCCACTGTGGTCACTAGCGTGCCTGTTAGCGTTAGCATTAGCGGGCCACTGTGGTCACTACGCGTTGCCGTTAGCATTAGCGGCCACGCTGTCATCCGCTGTTGCGTCAGCATGGCAGCGCTCTGTGGTCACAGTGCGTAGATAATGTGGGGGTGGGTCACAACGGCAGTTAGCATTGGCGCACAGCTGATTTCCTTATCTCCACAGCGTCTCCGCGTCACCCTAAGGAGGGGTCACAGACGCATGAGGTAGCCCCCACACCCTCAACGACTCCCTCACCTGGTCCCCGTCCTGAGCTCTGCTCACCTGTAGACACATTCGTATCTGTCTGTAATCACGTTCAGCTCAGTTAAATAAACTGTATCAGGCTCTCAAATGGCTCTGATTGTATGCTCACTCCATGCTGTATAAATAATATTCAATTCAGTACTAATTATCATAACAGTAATACTGGCAATAATGTCAGTGCTATAATAGCAATATGGGTGGGAAGCATTTTATCTAGTGTGTGCGTGTGTGTGTGTGTGTGTGTGTGTGAGTGCAAGTACATGTGTATTTTTGTGTCCAAGTGCAATGCATATTTGTGTGTATGTGTAATTATATGTGCATGCTGTATGCGTGCATACATGCACATGTATGGTTGTGTGTGTACATGTGTGTTTGTGCGTAAGTGTGTGCGTGTTTGCGTGTGGCCCAGAAGCCCGCAGACTAATCTCAGAGCCG
Source organism: Anguilla rostrata (assembly GCF_018555375.3). Taxonomy (NCBI): domain Eukaryota; kingdom Metazoa; phylum Chordata; class Actinopteri; order Anguilliformes; family Anguillidae; genus Anguilla; species Anguilla rostrata. The sequence continues at coordinate 3,054,173 of NC_057950.1, read as the reverse complement.
CTTGACAGCTTATCATTGACGGTGGGAGCAGGCCATTACACTGATACATGGCCGCCATAACCTGAAAATTTGCTCCCAATTAAAGAAAAGCCAGCTTGCGTTCTTCGGAATGCTTCATAACGGCAGTAGGACCCGGCGAATTTAGTGTTTCCCGCCCGGTAATTATCTACCAGGGTGCGGTAAGCCCCCCCCCCCCCCTTCGAATATCGTTTTAATGTTTCCGCCGCAGACTCGATCTCACGCCACTCCCATCGAGCGCAATTCTTTTTCGGGAGCCGTGATCTGCGGACATTAAACCCCGTATCGGCGCGGAAGATCGGGGCTTGGCGGCGAACGCACGCACGCGCGGGTCCAGGGCCGCTGTCGCTGTGAAAACCCGCGTGATTTACTGCCCTTACATCTCCTTATCTGCCACCGGCCGAAATAATAATTGTCTTCTTATAGCCTTTTTTGCCGATACTGTGCAAACTCCATTATGAGACATTTACGGATTTCACTGTAATTGCCAGTATGTCCATTTGTAAAACAAACAGTACTGTTTTTTTTTTTTGCTGTCTGGTATAGTGGAAGTACATAGGAAAAATATGTGTGTGTGTATATGTACATAAATGCGTGTATATGAATATTTTAGAATAATAATACATTTATAATTTAAATTTGCTTTCGAGTTTCAACTCTAGTATTTGAATGTATGACAAATGCGTTGATATTATAGATGTCGAATAATAACAGGGTAGGCTTTTCAAAGACAGAACTGGAGTACAATTTGTGTTAATATTTTTTAATTTAAGGTTCAGTTTATTAGAAGTCAAATTTACAGTAGCAGTTAAGTGAAATGTTACATCACTGTTGCAATATCAAATTTGATTTAAAAAACCTTTTTTTGATCTGGCTCAGTTTATTGAATTACTCCATTACAAAAAACACATCATTGGTCTTCAGAAATATTTTTTTCATTTTTTCCATTGGAACAGTTGTCATTGAAATGCAGTTTAATGTAGAAGAATTTGTACGAAGGAAATGTAGTGCTTTGTATTTTAATTTGTAAAACTTCTGTAATAGGTTACTCTGTGTGCGCGTTATATATATATAATATAATATATGCAATATCGTGTTATGTTTGGGTGGTTAGGCATTTTCATTCAGAAGCATGACCATGCAGCTTCCATGCGATCGATTAAAAACACGTCACATGATCACACAGAAGCTGCAATGCCCTGCTTCTGAATGGCTGTCATATCAAAACCCAACAGACAGGAAGCATTTCATGTGGCCTCTCAATTTCAGTGGTCCGCTGCTGCATCAGGTATTATTACAGAAAAAACAAATACAGAAAGAAACTTGATTTGACCCATGACTGTCAGGAATATTACAGTGGTGAAATAATATCATTATGATTTATTACTCGGCCCTATCCTCACCTACATTTCTGAAATACAGAAGTAAACAAACAAGCAACAGTCTCACTGGCGGCCATGTTGTATTCTGTGAAAGCCACGTTTCCAGATAAAGCTTCTGAGGGGGGGGGGCGGTTGGTCTCCGCGATGGCGGGTTTCTCCGCGTTTCATCATGTCGCCTCGGGGGTCTCTGTAGCGCCGGAGTTCCTCACCCGCCAACGCCCCTGGGTCTCCCGGGCGACCGAGTTCGGGGTGCTGAGCCCCGAGAAGCGGGGTCTCCCGTTCGGGGGGCCGCTGCCCCCCCCGGGGTTCCGCCCGCCCCACCTCTCCCGGCTCCTCCGCTGGCAGGCGCCGCACAGGTCGCCCTCGCCCCGCAGGTACAGGCGCGGCAGCTCGTCGCGGGCGCGGTCTCCTCCGTCGCCGGGGGCGACGAGGGAGAAGGGGTTGCGCTCGGCGTTCAGCCTGCGGACGCGCGGGAGGCTCCGGGCCGCCTCGGGCGGCTCGGCCAGCAGGTTGTCGAAGAGGCCCAGCTTGCGCAGCTCGGCGAGGCCCTGGAAGAAGGGCGCGCGCGGGAGCGTCTCGATGCGGTTCATGCCCAGGTTGAGCGAGCGCAGGGCCCGCAGGGCGCCCAGCTCGGCGGGGACGGCCGGCCCCAGCCGGTTGTCGCACAGGTTGAGGTGGCGCAGGTTCTGCAGCCTCCCGATGGCCTCCGGGAGGCGCTCCAGCCGGTTGCTGTGCAGGTCCAGGCAGCGCAGGTTGGCGAAGTGCTCGATGCTCTCCGGCAGCTTCTGCAGCAGGTTGCGGCTGAGGTCCAGCTCGTCCACGTCGGCCATCTTGAGCAGGCACTTGGGGAAGGTGTCGATGCCCCGCTTGCTGAGGTCCAGCCGCCGCATCCCGTCCGCGGTCAAGCTCACCGACTTTTTGGCGATCTTCAGCGTGATCCGCACCTTCGCCCCCTTTTTCTTCCCCACGGCCATGGCACTGCGGAGACAGAATCAGAGCTCGGCCCGTTTAATGGCGGAACAGAACCAGAGCTCGGCCCGTTTAATGGCGGGAACAGAACCAGAGCTCGGCCCGTTTAATGGCGGTCGCCAGAGCTCTGTAGCCGCTAGCGAACACAATCTCTCTAATAACCCGCTACCTGCTAGCCGCCGTGGCTAAGAGGGGAACTTGGGTTTTGGAGTTTGAATGAGAAATGTGATGTAGGCCATTCAGCATTGTGGGGAGGGAGGGGGGGGTGGGGGGCCTAAGTTTTAACTCCTGTAGCCTAGCTCTATCACTTATTTAAGCCTGTAGCTTTAGCACAAGCAGGCCTTCTCACTAATTAAAGCTAACGTACGCCGGAACACCAAGCGCTTCAGAGGAGGTGGCGAAGGTAATTCTGTGGGAATCGAGGCTGTGGCTGCCAGCCAGCGGAGAGGCGAAGGGAAGAGCTCTGAGTTTCGGAAAAAACGTTATTTAAAAAAGGGGACGCCGTTCGTACGCTGGTAAACACCACGGAGGGGAAACCTGGCCTAAGAGGAAATGAGGGGTGTAGTGTCTGCAGTCCTGCTCACTCACCCGCCTTAGCCTAGAGGGATAGCATGAGACAATCTCTGCTCTAATTAACACTAACACACAGTAACAATAGCCATGAATGCAATTTTACGAGGTGGGGGGGGCGGGGGGGAGAGAGAGAGAAAATACACAAACGGCTGTTGATGGCGAGCAGAGAAACCAAAACGCGCGTGTGAGTTTCAGCTGATTGATCGATGCCGTTACTTCACAGAGCTCGGGCGCAGGCAGTGAACGAAGTCAAATCAGGGCTTTGATAAATGATGGTTTGGGGGGGGGAAGTAATGCGAGTCGTCTTATTCACACCTCCCACCATTTAAAAAAAAAAAAGGCAGGCGTTTTTATGAGGCCTTTAGGGCCTCTGGCTACTCATTAATCATATTCAGGAGCATGAAGAGGAGCCGGTGCTGTTTTAGCTGATTCGGATGATATCCCGCTATATGGAGCAGCTCGCACGTACGTGCGGAAATTTGCAGATCTGTCCATGTGAAAATATTCACTTAACAAGCTCTTTAAAAACAAAAAGCTTTTGTTGTTATTTTTTTTAAAAGAATGATTCCAGCCATATACTGGGTGTCATTCACTTTTATTCCATTATGTATTATATGGGGAGTGTAGTACTACTAAATTAATGTAATACTATTCTATATTAATCTATAATTGTTTCTCAATATCATTATGGTTTATTATTTTAACAAAAATAATTAAATGCACTCTTTAGATTCAAAAACCAGTTGAACAGCTGAAAAATCTTTTTTTGCTTTTTTCCTTTCTCATCTGTGGGGAAAAAAATCACTGATTTAATTTTAGAAATATGCCATGTGAATTCGAACAATTTTGTAAAGTGATGCAAAGCTACCATTTCGAAATTCAATTTTCAGAAAAAAAGAAAGACTGTCTAGTTTAAATATAAAATGAACACAGACATATTGTTGCAACATATAGCTGGCCTTTTTTATTATTTAAACTGAGCATCTCTTTCTTTCAATGCATTGTTTATTATGATAAATCATACTTTCTGTTACTAGTTTAGCTTGTTAATAATCACTTGAAACATTGCCTGAGCTAAGTAAAAACATTTGAGAGTACCTTTATATCTGTTTATAAGACAAGCGAATGATTTAGAGTAAAGTTAAAGCGGATAATTAAAATGCTAGTCCTACCAGCTCTTAGGGGAATTCTCTCACATAGATGAGTGCAAGCAAGTAATGGTTGGAGCACCACTGCCAGCACAGAAGTACTGCCCAGCATCAGAGGTTCCTTCCTCAAAATCGCTCTTCTTCGCTAAACCAGCCCAGTTGTTAGGCCCTCTGAGAGCACTACGACTATAACCAGAGGTCTACATTCTGTAGTTTTTAACGGAAAAGAAAAATACCTAGAGGAAGCAGTTGACTGGCCTGTGCGTCTCTTTATGGACTTCTTTCAACTGCGCGAAGCAAGCTCAGTCTTGTTTAACTGTTACTAAGCAACAGAAATCTGCTGTTGGCTTACTGCCCTGCCACTGGCCTGTACAGAGTGCAGAGGGTGTTTTTGTTTGTGTTTTTTGACTTTGTTAGACAGGGGGAAAGTAGAGAGGGTTAAAGGAGTACCATGGTGGTTGAACGTGACACTTCCCAGTTGTCTTCAGGCAACAACAAAACAAATGTGCATAATTTTTTTATTCTTCAGTCATTTCAATGTACTTTAAAAACGTATTTTTCTAAGCCTAAATTTCCCACTATAAAAATTCACCCGAACCGTCTGGGCGTGGTAATGAGAACTGTCAGTTAGCTATGATTGACAGACCGTGCCCGGTTACCATAGCTACCCCCATGATATGCGCTCTCTTTGGGAGACTGAATTTTCACAAGCTAGCTAACTTAGTAGTATATCAAGTATCGATAGATAGCTAAGGTAAGAACGTTGACTTATATCCAGTTACAATTTTTGCTATCTAGCTAGCCAAGTTAAGATGAAAGCACAACTATAACGTCCTCATAAAAGCAAACTAGCAAGCTAACGTTATCGATAGCATTGCCTTATGAAAGCAAACCTCCTAGCTAGCTAACGTTAGCTAGCTAGCTAAATGAATATAACCAGAAATAATCTAAAGGCACTCTAATTTAAGTGAACCTAACGTTAGTCAAATATTTACATTGTCTGAACAGCAGGACGGTGTGTCCTGTCAGATTTCTTTACGGGGCGTGGAAATAGGAGTGGTTACTGTATTCGTGACGTAGAAAAATGACAACTTTCTCAACCGGTTGAAAATAGGATGATGAATTTAAAACGCATATTTCTCCAAAAATACAGAACGGACATATTTAATACTTTGCTCATTGTGTTTCTTCAATGCCTCTTGTGCAAATAGCACATAAAACCGAGAAAGTGTGAAAATCACCATGGTACTCCTTTAAAGATCGAGATGGGGGTCACAGTACAGGAAGTGCCCTGGCAGGAAATCAAACCCTTGCGCGTCGGAGGGGATTCATATAATGTGTTGAAAGTTTGTAATACCTGTGATCTGCACCTCAGTTTCTCCACAGAGGGGTTTATAAAGTGTGTTGAGTCTTGTTTCTCTTCCGTTTGTTATGCTGTTATATTATATGCTGTTGTGAGTTATTCATAACTTGATTTACGCAGTTGTTTTCAATAGCATGACAGACATGTTCAAAAACAGTTATCAAAAAATAACAGTTAATCTAAGGTAGCTAAACTAAGGTAAAACTCATTCGTAAGAATGTTGGATGTTCTTATTTCAAATAATACATTATTTTTTCTTAGAAATTAGTTGCCAGTTAAAGTGTTTGTGGATTAATCAGTTCAGCCCTAGTATTGATCATTGATCACAGATTGCTGGTTCCGCTGGTCATCGCTACTGAAGGACCTGTCCTCCTTGCACTGTACAGTATGTGAATGAGCCACAGGCAGCATCTGAAAGGCCCCTGTGACTTCTGACAGAGGAGTAACATAAGAACACAAAACACCAAGAGCGGGCCGTACAGTCCGTCTACAGCAGCTGTTTACCTTCACGCTAGAGCTGGGATCTCAAACTCAAATTCTGGAGGGCCACTGGGTCTGCTGTTTTTTAATGTTTTCCTGCATTTAAGTCTTTGATTGGCTAAAGACTCTGCACCCCTTGTTTCCGAAGGTCTAAATGGACAGATTCACAGCAACCAGCAGAGACTGCGTGGCCCTCCAGGTTTCAGAGTCTGAGACCTGCGCACTAGAGACTGCACTGAGTCTTGGGTCTCTGCCTTTGCAATATGACCCGGCAAGCCGTTCCACACATTGGCACCTCTCTACCCAGCCAACAACAACAACAACAAAAAAACATTCTCACAATGTTGCAGCCATTTAGTGGCAATGTTATAACATTAACAACAAAAAAAAAACATTCCAGCAACACTGTGAGAACATTTTGTGTTAGCTGGGTCTGTGTGAAGGAATATACCCCCTGATACTCATGTGGAATGAACCTCTTGATAATTTCCACCTGTGTCCCCCTGTTCTACTGATAGAGCTGAACCAGGAATGTCCAGTTCAGTCCAGTATTACATTACTCTCAGCGTGATTTAAACTAGAATGTTAATGGGTCCAAACAAGAAATAAGCAGCTGCATTCATTTACACGGAACAACTTGCTTCTAGTTTGATAAGCGGATATTGAACTCAGTTTTAATAACCCTAGCTAACGTGTGCCATGCAGTGAGATTGTTTGGCACAGAAGGCTTTACGGCATAAAATATAGGCTTTCTCCCATAACTCCTCGTCTGCCCAGAACTCACAGACAAATAAGTGTGTAGTGTAGTTAACGTCTCCAGAAATGGTCTCGCGTTTCATTACACCCTGCGGTATATTTTGCGCTGTACTTCCGGCTCAGGACAGGCCTTTTTGTTGTTGTTGTTGTTGTTGTATTGATACCTAGAGTAGCCGTGCGTTTGCGATTGATTTTTCTAAGGGGCATGATGTCTGTAGTTCTCTTACTACAGTTACACACATTGGACAGCTGAGCCCTGTTCTTTTTTTCTTCTCAGTAAGTTTTTATTGTTTTATTTTTCACCCCCTAGTTGTTATCTACTGCGTTAAGGTCAATCATAGGCTGACTGTGCACTGTCAGCTTTGAGGTGATTTATTTATTTACTTTCTAGTTTGACTGCTAACCTTACCTTGAGCGCTAGCTTATTAGCCATGATGCTGTTGAGATAAAATGTGATTTCAATTTGCTTAATCACTTTCACAGCCGCTTCCCTATAGCCGCGGTGCTGGAGTGCCGAAATGCGATTTCATTGCGTTTAATCGCTTTTTACAGCCGCTCTGTAATCACTAATGAACGCGAGCTCTCTAATGACCCGCTAAAGAAGCCGTGGCTACCCGCCAGCCGCGGAAGGGGGAACTTGATTTTTGGAGTTTGGAGAAGTGTTGTTATTTACGAAGTGCGGGGTGACGTGGGCCAGTGACGGTTGCAGGGAGAACGCCTGTGAGGTGTGTACCGTGCGTAGCCTTGCTCGCTCACCCGTGTTAGCCTTGGAGCGGTTAGCTCAAGGCGGCTCTCTCTAATTAAAGCTTAATGCACGCGGAGCGCGTGGCGGCGAACGCAATTCCACGAGAACCAAACGGCTGCCGGTGACGAGCTGAAAGGGAGACGTGCGTTTCAGCTGATTGATCTGCGCCTTTCCTCAACGTCGCGGAGTAAAAATCGGGCGGCTTTGATAAATGATGGATCAGCGACTGATATGGGGGACTTCTGTGTTTTTGCCCCCTCCCCTCTCCTCCCTCTATTTAAAAAAGGGAGCTTCGTTATAAGCACTTGAGGGCTTTTAGCTCCTCATTAATCATATCCAAGCACTTGAAGATGGGCATACTTTGACATACATTTGTCCTTTGGGATGGATTACACCCGATTGAGCAGCTTGGCGATGATTTCGATGCGAGTCGCTGTTTCCTGTGAAAGTGCCAATCCAGTACTATCAGCTGCAAACTTAATGTGTTTTTTTCAAGATCATGTTGACTCCAGAAGATATTGAATGACGCTTATTTTATGATATTTTTTCTTCCTGTGAATATTATTTTAGGTTTTTATCATTTATACATAGCTTTTTGGAATGTAGTAACAATGTAATTACTCTAAATGTAATTAAGAAAGGTGTTTCATCTTGTCTTTGTTTACATTACTGTGCAAATGTCCTGAAACATGGTTGTAAGTTAAAATGAACCTCAAAAAGAGCATCTTATTAAAGTATCCAAATTTATGCAGCCCCCCCGTACCACCAGAACCACTGAAATTCTTCTTTGTTAAATTAATGTTTTTTAAATAAACTTGTGGAATCATGTTTCACACTTATTCAAGTACCTTCCAATGGTACTGTAACCTATGATTGCTCTTATGTAAAGAATCATGTAGAAGACCACACTATACCAACAGTTTACCGCATGAATTCTTGCATTCCGTGACTAATGTTTAAAGTACTTTTGGGTCTAGAATCAGTTTCCAGCAGCTTTCAAGTACTTAGCTAAGGTGGATGAGTAACGGTGCTATGTATCTTAAGTTTTGGCTAGTGTAGAAATGTAAACTAAACCTGTGATTCTGCACCGTGCTTAAGTTTTGGTCTGTTTTTCAGGAAGACAGCAGGTGGAGAGAAGGCTGCTTTGCTTAAGTGGCAGGTAAGACATCATGTTTTAAATGTGAAACGCATGCTGTTGGAATGGTCATTAGTCATATGATGTGCCATTATGTTAATTCTCTGTAAACTGCAACTCCTTTGATCAATTTTTTGTAAAACTTTCTGGCCAATCACCAAGCTGCCTGGGAAGTATGATCATAGGTAGTTTACCTGAGATTCATTTCTTTAAAAAAATTTTAAAAACTGGAAAAGGTGTTATCAGTTTCGTTCATTTGACCACTTAGCCAAAATATAGTTTATGGCAGCTTCCATTGTACACTGGCTATCTAATATTTTGATCTTAATTGACCTGCCTGGTAAAACGAAGGTTAATTTAAAATATATATATCCTTAGTTTATTAGTCACAGAACACAGAGTTGAAATGCATGTTTTTGTGTATGACACTCTCTGCTTGTTCACTCTGCAGAAGGGGGAGATGAGTAACTTCGAGTACCTCATGCATTTGAACACCATGGCTGGCCGCACCTACAATGACCTAATGCAGTATCCCGTGTTCCCCTGGATCCTGGCTGACTACGACTCTGAGGTGAGGCAGCACCGACTCGCTCAAAGCGCTGGTTTTCAGGCCCGAAATGGGGTCGCCAGTTTTCGGCTTCAGTGCTGAACACCCCTGCTGCTATTAGCCGTTAGCTGTTAGCTGCCCTACACTTACAAAGCTCTTTGAAGTCTATGACCTTATGACATTTCCTTGATTTAGGTGGTTAGGTGGTGTAGTTGGGTAGCAGGGTCCTGGGTTTGAATTCTGGCTGGGGCCTTCCCGGATGGAGATGCATGTTCTCCCCATGTCTGTGTGGGTTTCCTCCAGGTACTCCGGCTTCCTCCCGCAGTCCAAAGACATGCAGGTCAGGTTAATTGGAGAGTCTAAATTGCCCCTCAGTGTGAGTGAATGGCGTGTGCGCCCTGCGATGGACTGGCAAACCTGTCCAGGGTGTATTCCTGCCTCTCACCCAATGCATGATGGGATAGGCTGCAGCCCCCCCTTACCATCTGAACAGGAAGAAGCTAGATAATGGATGGATGGATGGATGTGTGCATGGGTGCATAGTCTTTGAGGGCTTCCAGCCAGCCTTCCTGTTAGGTGGCTTCCTGTGTCATCACCCAGCTGTTTGTGCTGATGTACGTGATCCACTGATTGTTTGCGCCCCCTGTCCCCAGACGCTCGATCTCTCCAGTCCTGCAACATTCCGAGACTTGTCCAAACCTATGGGTGCCCAGACGGACAAAAGGAGGGAGAAATTCATTGAGAGATACAACGAAGTGGAGGGCAATGACGGTGAGATGATGATGGCTCATTAAAACACACACTGTACCTGCTCAGGGGTGAAAGAGTAATACTCACTGTGCCCTTGTGAAAACTTTATTTTGTTAGCAGTAAACATTCACACACACACACACAACAAAACGCTAAGGTTTGTACATCTTGGATGGCCACAATGTCTGCAGGTTTTCTCCCATCATAATGTGTTGACTCTTTAGCCAATCAGTGACTGAAATGATCACTTACGTGCTGAAAAACTCCTAAAGCCAGCAGACACTGCTGCCCTCCTGGACTGGAGTCTAACGCCCCTGGGCTGAGCGATTATTAAATAACCGTTATTGGCTTGTTGGGTTGTCAATCAGCCGAATAGATTTTTGCTTTATTGTGTGCAGTCGCGCATGGATAATCTCATATCTTGTGCCTGGGAGTCTGCATCAGGGAAATCCCTGGGAAATCTTTAATTTCTGACCTGCTTGACTCAAACCCAAGTGATTTGTTTAAAAATAAATAAATAAATAAAAATACAAACAAAAAACATTTTCTTTTCTTTTAGGAACTTTGTTGCTTACATACTCTCTGGGTACTGTGTGTGAATGTAACCGCATACCCAGAGCTACTTTTCTATAGGGTTGACGCTTGAGAGCAGTTATGTTTGAATTTAGGCACGTTAAGCATATTAAGCACTTATCCTGAGCAACTTACATAAAGGCATTCAAGGTGGTTTAGGCAACAAACCACTGAGGCCAAGTCACTAGGGCCACAAGATAGTAAATGCAGAACTTACTTAGATGCAGTAAATGCATTAACCTACAACATAAAGTTAAGTGCCATCGAATAGCCATGGAAGAGGAGGGGAGAATGTGGATGTTTCAAGGGGCAGATGGGCTTCAGGGTGTAGTTTCAGATGTTGTATAGCTGGGACTATGAAAGCTGGGATTTGATGACTGGTTTGATTTCATGTAAAGGTCAAAAGTGAAAGGCAGAGTGGATTGTGTTATTACAATATTATTTCCCTTAGATCTATATATTTATAAAAAATCTTTACTAATGTGGCTCAGAAATGTCTTTACTGATGTGGCTCAAAAAGGTCTTTTCTATATCTCCAATAAGTCTCTAATTTAATGGGTGATTGTGCCATGACGACAGCTTCAGGCCCATGAGCTTAGGATAGCTTCCCTTTCTGTGGAAATGAAAGTGGGTTTGACTGATGTTCCTCCCGGTGCATTGTGGGCCTGTTTCAGGAGACCTGTCTGTGCAGTGTCACTACTGCACACACTACTCCTCCGCCATCATCGTGGCCTCGCTGCTGGTGAGGATGGAGCCCTTCTCCCACACCTTCCTGGCTCTACAGGTGAGTCTGAGGGGAGAATGCTTCAACTGAGTCTGTGGGCCTCAGGTGAGTCTGGGCCTCTCCAGGTGAAGTTTGGGGCTCTGCAGGTGAGTCTGCGGCTCACTCACTGGTTTGGTCCACTAATAGCAGGATTCTCGCTGTGAGCAGCAAAGTCTTTTGATTGGTCCATTTGAGCCAACAGTTGGCCAAACAGAGATGCTCCAGTCGTTGTGACCTTCATAGAGCCTCACTCTCCCCTGGCTAATGGAAAACGCTCCTCATTTTTGTGTCACACAAAACGTCTTCCTGTTTGTAGGAAGCCAGGCAAACGGACCTAGGGGGCTGAACATTTATTGTGCGCAGAACAGGACAGGATACTTTGAGGAGAACCGGCTGTTGAGCCCGTCAAATGCTTTGCATTTACACCCGAGTCTGGCTGTGGCTGTGTGGCGCTGGCCGAGGGGCCAGGGAATCTTGGGATGTCACCGTCCACACGCAAATGCCGCGCGTACGTTAGCCTTGTAAATTAAACGGCTGCCATTTTGTTGTGGTTTCCTCCCGATTCGTTCTGAACTTCTTTCCGTTTTCGCAGAAATGAAAACACAATTTCAATATATATGCAAATAAATGCATTAGTGTCAAAAGCACACAAAAATCAGCTCTTCGTCCTTTAAAAGCTCGGCGTTTGTACTACCGCCATCCAATTGATTAAAATAAAACGTCATGCATATTTAATAGTAAGCATAAAACAATAAAGCTGTTAGGTGGGCCAGCATGTGTTGGGCTACAGCAGAGTATCGTTCTTCTGTGCTGTAATATCTATAACCTGATTTGTGCATCTAACAACATTTACCATGTATATATTATTTTCATTCAATATAGATAATCTTTTTACCACAAATTACGCCATTCTCAGGAGCTTTCTATCAGGACTTATAAAAATCCACAAAAAAAAAGAAAGGAAGAAAAAATGAAAAGCTTCAGTCAGCCGCGGGCGAATCCACCCGACTGTAATTTAACATGCCTCACGGTTGTGTATCTTGCCCTAATTTACTGCCGTCTCTGTTTGGAAGAGAGCTATCACTTGTGCGAATCACTTCTGCGGGACGGTGCGAATCGTCTTCCCGAACATCCATAACGGGAGATTTTCATTATTGTTATTGCTTTATTATGTTTTGTTTTTTTCCCCTCATTCATAATGTGCTCTTCATTGTCACTCTCTCTTTCTCTTTCTCTCTCTCTCTCTATTTGTGTAAATTATGTATTTTTGGGACTGACTTGGCACAGATCCCAGAGCAGGGGTGTCCAGTCTCATGTGAAAAGGGCCGGGTGTGTGTGCAGGACTGGACTGAACGTGTTTAGTCAATTAGCTGAATTGGGTGGTTTAGTGCTGGCTTAAAGCAAACCCCTGGACCCACGTTGGCACTTCATGGATAAGACTGCACACCCCTGGGCTAGGAGGACAGTCAAATACAGCAACCGTAACTTATTTCCCTTTGACTCGCAGTGAAATGCATGTGGCCGCTTAATTTTGGCAATTTGCTGAACTCTGCAAACTCTTGTTTATGAATTTTAAATAATGAGCGTTCTGGAGAGAGCGCGATCTGATTGGTGGGTTTTGTCGGCAGGGCGGGTCATACGACGTGGCTGATAGGATGTTCTACTCGGTGAAGAAGGAGTGGGAGTCGGCCTCCAGGGACAACATGAGCGACGTCCGGGAGCTCATTCCCGAGTTCTACTACCTGCCCGACTTCCTGGTCAACTCCAACAACATTGAGCTGGGTAGGCCCATCCACACTGCCTTCTTGGAGCATGTCTCCTTGAGCATAGGGGTTCGTATGAACGAACTCCACACAAGCTGTTCCACACATTGGCAATTTCCTATGAAAAAAAAAACACAAAAAAACTTCCTGATGTCAGTATGGAAGGTATTTTGACTAATTTTCTGCCGGTACCCAGTTGTTCTGCTGCATACAGAAGTGACTAACACCCTTTCGCTCACTGCTTTTGGGTGCTTTGAGTAAACTCTGGAATGGCTCGAACCGCTGGGCATCGGGAGTTGCCATGTAAAAAAAATAAATAAATAAAATAAATAAAAAAGTTGCTGTGTAAATAGCTCTGGGTAAGAGCGTCTGCTAAAATGCCTGTAATGTAATGGTGTTTCTGTTCCTGGTGCATTGTTGATGCCCTGTGTGTGTCGATGTAGGTTGCTTGCAAGATGGCACCCACCTCGGAGACGTCTCTCTGCCCCCATGGGCGAAGGGGGACCCCCAGGAGTTCATCCGGGTTCACCGGGAGGTCAGTGACTGTGATTGGCTGTTGTCTTTAATGAGAAGGTTCTCCTGTACGTCAGTGCAGTAGGCCCTAGTTACTCATATCTGGCCCCGGAGGCCAGTGTTACTGCTGGTTTTATTTCTGCTTGATAGTTCAGTGATTGATTAACGCTACCACAACCGGCCAGAGATTTCAGACTCCTGGTGTCATGCAGAGCTCAATCAGTCCCTGATTGGAGGGGAAGAGTGAAAACTAGAGCTGCAATTGGCCAAGAGGGCCGGATTTAAGGGTCATTGCAATACACCCTTCTCCAGTCCAGTCCAACAGCTTAAACTCAAATAACTGCAAGCAGCCAGCTTCCTGCACTGCCAGTAGCAATAATGGATATCCACAAATAGAAGCTTCTTAAATTTATGACCAAAATATGTACGTCTGGCAAGAGGAAACTTGTATTTAAAAGCGATTGACCCTTACCCTAGCCAGACAGTGGGGGACATTGTTTCTTATGGTCAGTGTGCCCACCCTCCCCATTTTTAATGATGTCATCAGAGGGAATTTATCAGTTCATCTGAAATTTTCGTCTTTTACTGTATGCCAGTGTGTGTCTGTTGAGTTCAAAAAAGAAGGGAAGGGGGAAATGAATGCAGTAAATTAATGAATGACATTGTGATCTCTTTTGCTAACATCTACCAATCAGCCGCTGCGAAACCAACGCGATAAAATGAGTCTGTTTACACTGTAAAAATTGAAGTGACAGAACGCGCAGACTAAGGAGCTCGGGGAAATGATTTCAGTCGCTCTCAGGCACGGAAATTTTTACAGCAAATCGTCCCGTTTATGCGTGCGTTATAGTTCACGTTTATGTTTCTGGCTCGCGCTCGCGAGCCAATCCCTGGGTGGAACCGCGGGAGGAAAGTTGTGAAACTCCGCCGTCGGGAGGTTTGGACAGAATCCCTTTCTTCTGCCCCCCCCTTTTGTATTTCGGAGATAATAAGAGCTCGTTGTGCTCATCAAGGAGGCCCATTACTCGGGTGTAGCGCCGCCGCCGTCGTCGCCGTGGCGATAACGGGCCGATTCAGTGAGAGAGCGCGCGCGGTATCTGCAGTCTGCGCTAACTCCATCACCGCGGCGCGGCGCGGCGCTCATTGGAATGAATGCATCCTTTCTGAGCGCCGTTAGCCTGGAGGGCCGCAGGCCAGTCACAAGGCCTTTCATCGGCACACAGTCCTGCCCGGCACTGTCACTTCCCTTCCCGACAGGCGGCGGCTGGCGGCCATTTTGTATGGCGACGGCCTTTCATATGCAAATAGACTATGGAGATTGCATGGGGGGGCAGAGGGTTTGCACAGAGGGCTGTTGTACCGGGGTCCGGGGGGGGACACGTCGCCCTTTCTCGGGGAATTAAAGAAGTAACATACGTTCCAAACGGCAGATGTGTGGGCTCAGAAAGCTTCACTGCACGTGAGAGGAGGACTGTCTGTCTTTCACCAGCCTGGCCTTACTGTGGCTATTACTTAATATGCTATTTAATAATATTAACAATGGCAATCATCATCTTCTTCATTGTCATCATTCACCATCATCATCACACATTGTATTTATGTAGTGCTTTCCACATATACACAAATTCTGTATAGACTATTGTGTATTACAGATTTAATAACAACAACCGTAATACCATTAATAACATTACCATTATTATTATTTCGAGTGCAGGTGTGAGTGAGTCCAGTGTGGGTGGAGCCCTGTGTGTGTGAGATTGGCAGTGTGCTCCACAGTCAGGGGGGGCCCAGCATCACCCCCAGTATGGCCGTGCTGGAGTCGGGGTACCCCCCCCCCCCCCCCGTTCCCTTACCCCCCTGTCATGCGCTCTTGAGTGCTTAATGACCCTGGTTATCTACTGTTTCTACCGAATAGGATCGTATCCACACCATTTCTGCGGGTGATTTTACTTCGTCTGTTATGTGGGGGGGGGGGTAAACCTGCCCCTGGGATTTCTGAGCTCCAGTTAAACACCAACAAAGCGCATAATCATAAAGGTAAAGAATGGAAACGAACTGCATCCGCTCGGAGGTAACCGGCTCCCCCTCCATGCTGGCTGAGGCTGAGTTCATTCACCCTTGAATGTTTTTCGGGGCTCGGTGGTACAGAATCTCACCCCCCTGTCTGTATGACATGTATAGAGCAGGGATGTGATTTTGTGTTTTTGTCATTGCGTTTGTTTTGTGAGGAAATCCATATTTTCAGGGTTCTGAGCCAGAGGACTTGGATACGTCATAACAAGCACAAACATAGAGAGCTTTTCCTCAATTAAGCTGAATACATCTCAGAATTGACGTGTTTTAAAATGTGTTCATTTGGAGTGTAAACAAATTCACTTATTATTAGGCAAACTAATGAACTTTATGTTGTGCTAAGTGGGGGAAAAAAACAATCAACTAAAGATGAATAAAAAAATTAGTAATCTTAGGTAAACATTGATCACATTTTAAATGTGTAATGTAGTCCCTGTTAGCTGTAGGAAAGGAAGTGACATTATTTCATAGCTACCGTTAGCCGGCTAAATTAAAATAACGATGGGCAAACTTCCAACAACACAACAAGATTGGCGGCATGTAATTTTAAGGAAACGACTCTCGGCTTCAAGTCAACAGCACTTGAGTGCATCGATGAGAAAAACACCAATTCAGCTGCAGTCTGTATTGCGTCAGATCTCCTGCCATTAACATGGTGAATGCCCGGGGATTCGAAGCAGTCTTGCAGCTCGTACTGGATTCCAGGGAATATTGTTTTTAAATTTCCTGAACTGAATCTGCTAATATATACAAATTGACCAACTTGCTTTTTGATCAGTTAGCTGCCCTAGTGTTTATGGGCAACTTCTTGGGTGGCATGGTGGCATAGTGGTTAGCACTGTTGCCTCACAAGAAGGGGGCTCCGGGTTTCAATCCTGGCTGCCTGGATCTGGCTGGCTTGTGTGGAATTTGCATGTTTTCCAGTGTCCGTGTGGGTTTCCTCCGGGTACTCCGATTTTCTCTCGCGGTCCAAAGACAGGCAGGCTCCAGGGCTCACTTGTCGATCTTCATGTGACTACCCTGGTTAAATAAATGACCTTTCCGCAGGCTGAGTGAGGTGGCTGAGAAACGGTGAGCGTTTGCTCAGGTCTTCCGCGGGATGAGTGAGGTGGCTGAGAAACGGTGAGCGTTTGCTCAGGTCTTCCGCGGGCTGACCTGAGGTGGCTGAGAAACGGTGAGCGTTTGCTCAGGTCTTCCGCGGGCTGACCTGAGGTGGCTGTCGTTCCAGGCCCTGGAGAGCGACTACGTCAGCTCGCAGCTCCACCTGTGGATCGACCTGATCTTCGGCTGCAAGCAGCGGGGCCAGGCGGCGGTGGACGCGGTCAACACCTTCCACCCCTACTTCTACGCCGAGACGCTGGACGCGGACAGCCTGAAAGACCCGCTCAAGAAGAGCACCATTCTGGGCTTCGTCAGTAACTTTGGCCAGATCCCCAGACAGGTACCCAAGCGCTGTAGCTCACATTCAGAAGATCCACACACATCCATACTCCACACATACATCCATACATCCATACTCTGCGCATTATCTAGATCCCCAGACAGGTACCCAAGCGCTGTGGCTCACATTCAGAACATCCACACACATCCATACTCCACACAAACATCCATACATCCATACTCCGCACATACATCCATACATCCATACTCTGCACTTGATGTAGTGTAATTCATTTTTCAGTTCTTCCACTCTTGCATTTGGATTTTCTCCTTGGTGGTGGTGAGGGGTTTGAACGGCAGCTTGTATTTGTGATCTTGTCTGTATTCACCTTTAATCGTTTAATGCGACACTGTAAGCTGCCATATTCCAGTAACGAGTATAGCCATACGATAATAATGAAATTATGATGAATTTAGAATTTTGAATAATTAATTTTTTTTTTCTGATATGAATTTGTTATTTTGTATTTACGCATTTCTGTGTTTTATACGTTATCATTGTTAGGTAAATGATTGTATTTTGTTGCTGGTGAGTATATTTTTGTGTGCGTGGTGACGGTAGCTGATCTCTGATTGGCTGATTTCTCGGCAGCTCTTCTCGAAGCCCCACCCGGCGCGGAGCGGCCACAAACCCTCGCTGAGGGACCAGTCCGGGCCCAGCCACGCCCCGCCGTTCTTCCACAGGCTCCACAGGCTGAAGCCGTCCGTCCAGCCCATCAAAGGTGCGGAGATCTGGTCTCTGCTCATTGGTCAGAAACGCAGGCCCTCGGTGTGTCAGTCAGAGGCAGTGTCCTTGGGATGTGCACACACACACTCACGTACACGTTTACACACACAGATTTACACACACGCGTACACACACAACCATGCACACACACACACACGTACACGTTTACACACACAGATATACACACACGCGTACACACACAACCATGCACACACACACGTACACGTTTACACACACAGATATACACACACGCGTACACACACAACCATGCACACACACACACACGCACACGTTTACACACATAGATATACACACACACGTACACACACAAGCATGCACACACACACGTACACGTTTACACACACAGATATACACACACGCGTACACACACAACCATGCACACACACACACACGCACACGTTTACACACATAGATATACACACACACGTACACACACAAGCATGCACACACACACACGCACACGTTTACACACATAGATATACACACACACGTACACACACAAGCATGCACACACACACACACGCACACGTTTACACACATAGATATACACACACACGTACACACACAAGCATGCACACACACACACACACACGTACACGTTTACACACACAGATATACACACACACGTACACACACAAGCATGCACACACACACACACGTACACACACACACACACACACACACACACACTCACAAACGCGTACACACACAAGTACACACACACACACACACACACTCAGAAACACACACACACGCACATTTTGAGGGTTGCTAGCTGGAGATAATTTTCAGCGGCCAAGCCAAGCTCCAGCACCCTTATGAAAATGAGCATTCACTGATGGATCAGGTGAAGTCACATCCCTGAGGTGGCGTGTGCGTCCACATCCTCCGCCTCCGACCCCCTGCGCCCGTCGCCGAAATGGGGACCTTGCTTCATCACTTTTTGTCTCCTTTTTTATTATTATTATTATTACTACTATTATTATTATTATATTTTTTTTTATCTTATTCTTCAATTACTGTGTGTAGGACGGGGCCGGGTCCGTGGGGAGCAATAGAAAGGCCGGGGAAGATGCTGGCTAGACTCTTCACCGGATCATTTCCCCCAAGCCGGGAGCGGAGAAGCCTCGGCCTGTTTGTTAGGCCGTACCTGATGATGCCTCAAGTGAGGCTTATTTAATAATCTGAATATCCCAAAAGGGTCTCGCAGGAAAACGAGATGAATTTCCTCCTCCGCCATCATCGCCCGCTCCTTGCATATTGCATTTCGGGCTTTGTCATTTGATCAATAAATAAATAAAGATAAATTGGAGCGCGGATATTATGGTTAATGCAGAAAACGTCTCTCGGAGAATAGTTCTGGGGGACTGTGGTGGTAAACACTTTAGTGAGGGGAGAAATGATCTCTCTCTCTCTCTCTCTCTCTCTCTCTCTCTCTCTGTGCATCTGCATGGCTCTGCCAATTACAGCTACGCTACGCTACACGTGCGTTCGCTGGCTTCACTGCATTTTTCATGAGGCTCAAAGCGCTGTCGTTTGATTTACAGGGCAAACTCCGATTCGGACTGAGTGCCGTAAGCGTAGCGTAATGGATGCCGGGGACTGCGCTGTGAGCAATCTGTGGTGTTTTACTTCGCAGTTGTCTGTTCATTTGTGCATTGGTTTGGGTTGTGAAATTAAACTGATGCTTTGTTGAAATGGTCAGTAAATAGTTCCATTTCTGTAGGACCGCCCTAGTGCGTCTTGGTTGGTGTGTTTTTTTTTAGTCGTGAATTTTCTGGGTTTGAATGGGCGTTGACAGAACTTTTAAACTTCAGTTCTCTGCTCACTGGGTTTGTTTTGGTTGAAATGAGATTGGGTGTATTAACGTTCTCTGGGTTGTTTTGGTGGAAAAGAGATTGGGCGTTCTAAAGCTCTCTGGGTTGTTTGGGTGTTTTAAAGCTCTCTGGGTTGTTTGTGTTGAAATGAGATTTGGTATTTTAAAGCTCTCTGGGTTGTTCGTGTTGAAATGAGATTTGGTATTTTAAAGCTCTCTGGGTTGTTTGGGTGTTTTAAAGCTCTCTGGGTTGTTTTGGGGGGAAATGAGATTGGGTGTTCTAACGTTCTCTGCTGTCTGTTCTCAGAGCTCATCCGGGGCCCTGTAGGTCACATGGTCTGCGGAGAGAAGGATATTCTGGTCGTGGAGAAGAACAAGCTCCTCATTCCTCCCCTCTGGAACACGTTCTTCTCCTGGGGTTTCCATGACAACACCTGTGCCTACGGAAACTACTCCACAGAAAGGGTTTGTTCAGCTGCTGCACTTTTTCTTTAGTCAGCTAGGGGTCGCTAGTGCCCAGCCTACTATTCTGGAGTTTGAGGCCCCTGCCGTCAAAGGAAGTGACAGGGAAATGGTACAAGGAAGACACGATCAGTCGATGAGTTGATGATCTGGTTTTACCAGGTGTTGATGATCTGGTGTGTGCATAGAGCGTCTGTGCTGAGGCCTGTCTGGTTGTCCCCGTGGCAGAACTTTGCGGTGTGCGAGAGCCCTTCGGACTGGGGGGAGAGCCTGTGTGCCGCCTGCCCCAACCCGAGCACGGTCATCACGGGGGGGGCCAGCTCCGTGCTGTGCGTCTGGGACGTCTCCCTGGGCAAAGACAAGCTGCAGCACATGAGGCTCAGACAGGTGGGGGACGCTGCTTGTGTGTAAAGATTTAAAGTGTCGAAAAATGCAGTAGAATTCCGGAAAAGAACCAGCTCTGTAAATTGATTGTATGTAAAAAATGTATCTGTGGAAGTTGCCATTGACAACACCATCTGCTAAAATGCTTAAAGAAATCCTTGGGGCTGATCTCAGATCAGTCATTAGTGGGATTAGTGCTTCATATCATATGCTCATAACTCCTGGATCAGGACTGAGTAAGTTTATGCTGATCTGAGATCAGCAGAGACGGAGGGACGGGGACTGAGGGCTGTGGCCTGTCCCACCCCAGGTGCTGTACGGACACACGGACGCAGTGACGTGCGTGGAGGCTTCGCAGGCCTACGGCGTGATCGTCAGCGGCTCTGGCGACCGGACCTGCATCCTGTGGGACCTGCAGGAACTCAGCTACATCACCCAGCTCCCAGGGCATGCTGGGAGCATCACCGCGCTGGCTATCAATGACCTGACTGTAAGCCCCTCCCCTCTTATGCTAGCCACACCCTCTGTCATTAGCCACACCCACACCAGCACCGTGCCGGCTCTCAACGACCTGACTGTAAGCCCCTCCCCCTGATTCTAGCCACGCCTTCTGTTAGCAGCCACACCAGCACTGCGCTGACTGTCGACGACCTGACCGTGAGCCCCCCCCCCCCCTAATGTTAGCCACACCCACACCAACACCACGCTGGCCCTCAACGGCCTGACCGTAAGCCCCTCCCCTCTTACGTCAGCCCCTCTCCCTACACACTAAGGCTGTGTTCCTGTGTTGAGCTCTTGTAAAAGCCTGTGTTCCTGTGTTCGTGGTTAGCTCGATGTCGGGACGTAAGACCCGTGTTCCTGTGGAGCTCTTGTAAGGGAGCGTCCTGTGTTCAGGTGAGATGCGTCTGTCGAGAACACCTGTCTGTGGACCTGAGGGTCCCCCTGTCCTGCTCACCGTCCAATGGCGAGTGGACCCGTAAAGCATCGTCCGCTGCTTCACCCAACGGGTCGCAGGTGAGGCCCCGCTACACCACGGCACGGCTCCCATGACTCGTCCCGGTCATCCCGGCACACTGAGTTTTAAGCTTCGTGAATGTCCTTCGAGCCACTGGGTCTCTGTTTTTGAAGATTTTTAATGTCTGCCTGTTCCAGCAAGAGTGCATGAAGGTATCGATGTGTGTGCTTAAGACACAGCCGTGTGCTTTGCTGATATTGATGAATCGGTATTGATTAATCAGGAAACATCTAGAAAAATGATATCCTGACTTATCCCCCTTTCACCCCGAATTTGGGTTTGCATTCACAGATAGTTGGGGGGTGGGGGGGCATTATGTGTGTTTTTTCTAAGGAAAAACCACTGATATGCAAGCACTACAAGTTTCACAGTTGGGTGTAGCACAGCGAGCGTAGCAAATGCTTACATAAACATTTTGAGAAAAGTTTTTTGTGTATCTCCCAATCAATGAGATATGAGATGGAAGATTTTGGGCAGAAGAAACGTGGGCTTTTTTCAAATTAAAACAACATTGCTGGGTCAAGTTTTCAGACGTCAAACGCATTCATAATACCGTGCGGCGTTCATTTTCACGAGACGGGTTATTAGATTTTTTAAAAGAACGGTTTCTATATTAAGCATCAGACGGATACCTGGCCCCCCGCCCCCGTCTCCAGGAGAGGTGATGTGTGCGATTAGGTGCTAAATTACGCCTGATGTTGTGTTCGCTGTCCCCTTGGTGCTCCTGTGCAGATCTGGAGGACGGAGTACACGAGCGCACGATTGCCTCCGGATCGGGGGGGGCCCCCGACTCCAGGGCCCCCTCAGCCTGCAGCTCCGGAGACAGCCGGTAACACTAATAACACTCCCCGCGTTCCGCGCGGCCTGGGACCCTAGTTAAAACTCACTCCCCACCCCCCCAAACCCCCCCACCCCCCCACCCCGCCACCCCCTACATTACGGCCTGTTCCGAGGGCCATGTCACCTTCTCTGCAGGAGCCGCGAGCAGAACCAGAGTGATCAGACTCCAGCTCGTTTAAAAAAAAAAATGCCTGAAATTTAGTCTGTATAGGCACAGCTTTTCAGTCACTGTAGGGACGAGCAAATGCGTGTCATTGATTAAATAAGAACTGCTGTACAGTGTGTACATAATTGAGTGTGATTTGTTCTACAGTTACAGTTAAATGCAGTATTGGGACAGTGACACACTGCTTTGGCTGTGTACTCCGGAGCATTGTGTTTGAAATGAAAGAGTCAATATGAGGGTAAAGTGCAGACTATCAGCTTTAATTTACAGCCATATCAGGTGATCTGCGTGGAAACTGCAGCCCTTTTCATACATTCCCCCCAACTTTTTTTTCGGGGACCAAAAGTAATTGGACAGTTGGCTGCTCAGCTGTTTCTTGGCCAGCTGTGTGTCTTTGCATTGTTAGTTATTGTCTGACCAGTGATCTTGACGGGCCAAGTCAGTCACCCGTCCTGAATCCATTTGAACATACATGCTGATGACAAGGCTGAAGGCAAAACGCCCTAGAAACAGACAGGAACAGAAGATGTCTGCAGTACAGGCCTGGCAGAGCATCACCAGGGAAGATACCCAGCGTCTGGTCCTATCTGTCTGTCACTGACTTTATCGAATGCTAAGCTTTCACAGCCAAGTACTAAATATGGCAGTTTTAATTCAGATTATGTTAAATTGTCCAATTACTTTTGTTCCCCTAAAATGTGTATGTACTATGCACAAAGAGGGCTGTAATTCATACATGGATCACCGATATGGACCTGATATGGAAGTAAATGCCCTCAAATTAAATCGGACCGTCTGCACATAAACCTCATATTCATTGTTTTATTTCAAATCCAATGCGCTTGAGTATAGAGCCAAAACCACAAAAATTGTTTCACTGTTCCAATATATATATATATATATAGGAAATATTGTTTTTTTTAATATACAAGGGGTACACGAAATAACAACTGAGGGCCAATCCTCCTTCATCAGTGTTCCATATAAATCAAATCAAAATACCGTATCTTGACTTAAGAAGCGTGGTGGTGATTCTGAAGTGCTCAGCTGGAAGTTTGACTGTGAGTGATCCAGATAAAAGTTCATAATGTTGGTGCCAGTCGTGGGGAGGCATTAGGCACTCGCTGCAAGGAATTATGGGGAAAGCTATTAAACATACAGCCAGTAAACACTGATGAGCAATTCTGCTGAACTAGGCATGCAATTTAGAAAGCAATAATACCCAAATCCAATTTAGCGCACATTGGTTACAGCACAGCGTCAGCGCATATAAGTATCACAATGTACAAATTAAATTGGGACAACCCCTCTTGTAACGGTGAAGGCTTATATTAGATGTATTTTTCTCAATTTAACAACATGCTGACCATAAATAAAAACAGCTTCTAATTCTCCCTGTTCTGGGGATTTTCAGACGGGGCAGGGGCGGGGTGGGAGAGGCACCTGGTCCTCTCTCAGGAGCTCAACCGCAGTCAGACCGTGTCCCGACGGCGCTATAAAAACAACCCAGCGGTCACCGCGCTGGCCATCTCCAGGTACGGCATCCGAGCACACACTGGGGCCTGTGACCACTTCCACAGCATTCCCTACGGCTAGAACATTCCCCATTGCTTTAATATTCCCTACTGCCACAACATTCCCTACGGCTAGAACATTCCCCAATGCTTTAATATTCCCTGCTTCCACAACATTCCCTACAGCTAGAACATTCCCCATTGCTTTAATATTCCCTACTGCCGCAACATTCCCACTGCCACAACATTCCCTACTGCTAGATCATTCCTCATTACTGTAATATTCCCTACTGCCACAACATTCCCAACCATCACATTCCTCATTACTTTAATATTCCCTACTGCCACAACATTCCCAACCATCACATTCCTCATTACTTTAATATTCCCTACTGCCACAACATTCACAACCATCACATTCCTAATTACTGTAATATTCCCTACCGCCAAAACATTTCCTACTGCCAAAGCATTCCCTGTTGTTTCTTTCCGCAGTACTGTAACATTCCCGACTGCTTAAACATTCCCTAACACCTAAACATTCCCCGCTGCTAGAAAGTTCCCATTGCCCACAATGAAGAAATAAAACGGTTCTTGTTATACTGAAAAAGGTCCAGAAGAGGGCATTGTGTCAGAAACAGAACGGTTGAACAGTTCTGAGCATGAAGTGGACACTTATATTTTTATTTCAGTTATTGTATGTGCTTAAATAGGTATAATTTCAATTAAAGAATTGTATCATATGAAATTTATGACACTCGTGCTATGTTAGTGCAAGGTTATAAAATAGACATTTTAGACATGTTTCTAAATAAATTGTTTTCAATGCAATAATCGTATAAGTGATATTTTTAGTAGCCATTCATGAAATATTTCACTCACATTGTCCATATGGAGTAAAATTGTAAAGTAAAGTGTATTTATTATAGTATATATTCTTTCTTTGCTGTATTATTTGTACAGGCTATTTCATGTGTGTGCAGCTTGTGAGTGGATGATATTGTGTCAGTGTTGGTAGTTGTATGCTGATGTGATGATGTTTGTTTATGTGCTGGATTGTGTGGCTGTTTATTTGTGCTGGTTATGATGTCTGTTGTTAATCTGTGCGATGTAGGCTGTTTGTTTAATTGTCTGTGTGATGTCTGTGTTATTGGCGATGTGATGGCTGTTTGTTTATCTGCTTGCTGATGTTGTTGTATCTGGCGATTGCTGTTGTTATTGTGCTGATTGTTGATGGCTGTTTGTTCAATCTGTGCTGGATTGCTGATGGTTGTTTGTTTAATCTGTGCTGGAATGCTGATGGCTGTTTGATAAATCTGTGCTGTATTGTTGATGGCTGTTTGTTTAATCTGTGCTGGATTGTTGATGGCTGTTTGTTTAATCTGTGCTGGATTGCTGATGGTTGTTTGATTAATCTGTGCTGGATTACTGATGGCTGTTTGATTAATCTGTGCTGGATTACTGATGGCTGTTTGTTTAATCTGTGCTGGATTACTGATGGCTGTTTGTTTAATCTCTGCTGTTACAGGGACCACAGTAGTCTGTTTGTGGGAGACGCTTGGGGCAGGGTGTTCAGCTGGACCTGTGAGGCGTAGAAACGGAGGACTATGCGCCCTATCGAAAATGCTGTACACACCCTACCGAAAATCCCCACATACTCTACACACCCTACTGAAAATCCCAAATGCTCTGCGCAGTCTACTGAAAATCCCAAATGCTCTGCGCACTCTACTGAAAATCCCAAATGCTGTACACACCCTACTGACAATCCCAAATACTCTGCAAACCCTACTGAAAATCCCAAAATGCTCTGTGCACTCTACTGAAAATCCAAAATGCTGTACACACCCTACTGAAAATCCCCAAAACGCACCTTTTATCACTTCTCTCAAAGCCTGTGTGAAGGGCTGCTGTGGAGTATACACCACAGGGGAAGCTGTTTGGTTGGATGTGCAGGTGCAGACCCAGGTGTTAGTAGCCCTGCTCGGGAATGACCGTTTTACAGGGAAAGCGATTGGTTGGACGCAGATGTGGCGAGTATTTCTGAATGCACCGTTTAAGGATTCTGTTTTTTGCGAGAGGTCAGGATGTTCATCAAAACACCTTCCCTGGGTTACTCCTCAGTTTTTTTAAAAAGCTTCAATTCAATTAAAGTCAGTTCAGTTAAATTCGGTTCAGTTCAGTTACATTCAGTTCAGTTAAATTCGGTTCAGTTCAGTTACATTCAGTTCATTTCAGTTAAATTCAGTTCATTTCAGTTAAATTCAGTTCAGTTAAATTCAGTTAAATTCAGTTCAGTTCAGGTCTCATTTGCATCCTCATGCCGAGCGATGATGGTAAGAATGTTACACAGGAAAAAGGCTCAAAAGCTTTGTGTGGGCGTGGAGCGGGGGCAGGGCATTTAAACCTCATCAGACACCTTCTGTGAAACTGGCAAAAGGAAAGCAAGTATTATTTTAGAAATGAAAGACGCGGCGCTTCTGCTGTGGCCTGACGCTCTCTGCACAGTAGACTCCGGTCTGAAGGTTTCCGGAGAGCTCCGAGCCCACAGCCCCCTTTATTTTACAAACTCTCCTGGCTGCCACTGCAATCCCGCCATCTTGCTACCATTTATTATTTTGACTGTGAAGTTTGTCGGTTATTCCCCCCCCCGTCCCGTCCCGTCCCGTCTCCTGGTAATTCACCCCCTCACCTAAAAAGGAACGGGGTCATAGCCGTGTACCACGGGCAGCAGGTTTCTGCTCTGTGTTCTTTCACTGATTTTAAAATGACGTGATTTTACTGAAAATGAAATGTACGACTTCTGCTGATAATGAATACTTGACTAATGACGTTGCTGCATGTTTTTATGTTTTCCTAGAGATGTACCAGCTGTTACAACATTGATGTTAATACAGAGTATTTTGTGCTAGTGTGGCAGGTTTTTTGTATGTGTGTGGATGTGTATTGGTGTGTGTGTCTGTGCACACGTGTGTGTGTGTGTGTGTGTGTGCGTGCGCGGGCGCTTGTATATAATCTTGTCATACCTGCTCTTTTATTGAATGTTCTGTAAATAAATTAATTCACTCTGTTCTTGTGGTGTGACTGCACTCAGCGTCTTCTCTCTGAACTGATGATGGAATGGGGGGGGGGCGGATAATATATATATTATAATATATATATATATATATATATATATATATATATGGGTAATCTCCAGCGTCTGGTTTATGTGGGTAATCTCCGGTATATGGTGTATATGGGTAATCTCCAGTGTGCGTATATATGGGTAATCTCCAGTGTGCGTATAAATGGGTAATCTCCAGCGTATGTGCATATATGGGTAATTTCCATTGTCTGGTTTATGTGGGTAATATCTGGTATAAGTATATATGGATAATCTCCTGTGTATGTGCGTACGGGTAATCTCCGGCATAAGGGAAATCTCCAGTGTATGTGCATATATGGGTATTCTCTAGCATCTGTTTTATATGGGTAATCTCCAGCGTCTGATTTATGTGGGAAATCTCCAGTGTGCGTGTTTATGGATATTCTCCAGTGTATGTGCTGCTGGTGTAGCCTCTCCAGGCAGCGGCTGGAGTTTGATTACAGGGAACGGAGAGACTCCCTGTGTGCACGCTCCACCTGGTTCCCGGGGGAGAGGGCTAATCGCTGCCTCACTCCCGGCTATCCAGCACCGCGTTCCCTAATTATCCTCATTAAGACGTATGAATCCTTCCAGGAAGGAAGCACAGGCCCGTGTGACGGAGATCGCAAGTGCAACTTGAATCCATAACGCAAACGACATAAAAACCAAGCCCTCGCGGTAAGCTCGTTTTACGCTTCTACGTGCAGCGGCTAGTGGCCTTTGTTTTGGACTGGATAGGGCTGTGTGCTACGGGGTACTTTTGTTGAAAATATCTGCCTCTTTCCCCCCGATTTCAGACGGCCAAGTTGGAGCCACGGTCCGCTCCCAAGTTGCCGGAACATTCTCTGTCAGGTCGGACCCCGAGTAGAGGTGACACAGGGTGCTCTGCAGACAGAAGTCTTCTCTGTAGCAGGGCACAGCGCCCCTAGTGGACGTCACTGTGATTAGAATAATGTCATCAATGGGATGCTCCATGCAGGAGGCCCTTGTCTGTGTCGTAAAGACACTACTTTCAGACACATCCCAATTTTGACTCACAAATTGCAAATTTGACGCACCATTCACATTCACACACCTCAGTGGTTTCCAAAACCTTCCAACCCATTTCGTACAGTACCCGGATCCAGCTTGGGGGTACCCAAGGCGAGGTTTGGGAACCACTGGGTGCGTGATGGAAGATCAAGTTTCAGACCGTTACGGACAACAAGCGATACTGACAGTAGAGTGGAGGGGGGGGGGGACCATATCAGTGATTTGGTGGTGGTCTGCTTACCCCAAACCATTCAGTGGGACTGTGTGAATTCAAACAGTGTCTTTTATTTGTGCCTATTTCTGGAGCTAAAATAAGCGCATCCTGACAATGTGCGCAAAAAAAAAAAACAGAAAAAATGCAAGAAGGGTGCATCATCCGAGACAAGGTTAACCTCCGAGCGTCTGAAGGACCTCTGGAAAGGCGGGGATCAGAGTGGTAATTAGCGCTTTACCGGGGAGGTCGTCCTTCAAAAAAAAAAAAACGGGCGAAGTGAGGCGACGTTACTGCCCCGCCGCGCCTCTCTGGACCAATCGCGACGCCTCCTCCGAGTGGGCGCGTGCGGGAGGAAAAGGGCAGCTGCAGCCGGCGATAAATACGGGCGGCGACCGCGGCGAAGGAGCGGGGGGGGGCGGGCGGGCGCGGAGGAGAGGCTGGCGTCTTTAACCTCTGCGCGCGCTGCTAATTGCGCTAAGTAGCGGCGCTTAATAGAGTGGAAAATGATCGTCATATATCTCGCAGAAGAAGCGGGTGACCTTCTAAAAAGACAATGGCGGCTCCCGGGTTTGACGCGTCCGCCGATGGGGTTTTTTTTTTTTTTTTTTTTTTTTTTTCTAATACGATATTAAATGTCAAACTGTTGGGCTCCTCCGAATAATTAAATCAAATAAATTATAGCACCTCGGCAGAACCATCTTGTAGCCTAACCCAATTATAATGCACTGTAAAGCTAATTATTAAGCATGATTACAATTAGTCTAATTCTTAATAAATGTAACCATTAGCGGGTTCAACACAGTCACTGGCGACGCTGGCTGCTTCGGAGGGGGGTTGGGGGATTTGGGGAAAGGGGGGTGGTAGGGAGGATTGAGACTGGTAATGTACAGTTGATGCTCTATGAAATTCACTATTAGATCCTCAAATGCAACATCAGTAATAACAGCAGCGAGCTTCTGAGCTTTTTTAACCCTTACGAATGGTCGGACGTGTTCAAGGATAATGAATCTGGAACCCATAACATTTTACGTGCACTTTTCATAACAATGAAGATTTGTGATCTCATATGTTTTGAAACCTCACAGACTCGTGCCTGTAAGGTTTCAAACCTTAAATTCATAAGATGTTTTCCCCACACAGAATAATTATTTTGTATGTATATCATTATATGTACATGTTAATACTTTTTAGCAGGTGTGTGAAGGGCCTTATTAGTAGCAGACTGCTAAAATTCTTCACACCGGATGTTAATATTACTTTATTATTTGATTTACTTAGCTTATTAGGTTGATGGTTCTAGCATCAATATGGAAGACATAAACAACAGTGATGAATAAACATGGCAGTCCTCATGATTGAAAACCGTAATCCACAGCTTTTTTGTCCGGGAAAATTAACGTTTAAAAGTATCCTTCAATGTACACGTGCAAGCATGTGATTTCAAACAGAGTCCTTGTTCTCCTTCAAATGCAGATGAACCTAGTCCTATAAAGTACAAGGAGTAACATTATGAACAAAAAAAAAAAAAAAAAAGATTCACATTGGTTCGGTACATCAAGCGCAGAAAACCCATTTGTTCAGTACGTTACGCACAGAAAACCTTCACCATTATATTCAGTTAGGGCACACCTTTCTGACACAAAACGGAAAACAAAAGTAGTACAAGCGGCTTTATAAATACACTTTTGGTATGAAACGGCGTATGATACATTTTTATTTACATTTGCTTTTCCTGAAAGAGGATCTGGGCGTAGACTGTTCCTGTGCAGGCCGTCTTTGTCTCGGTCTGCGGCTTCACCAGCTCCAGCTCGGCGTACGTCAGGTTCTCCTCTGTGATCTTTGGCTGCAGAACAAGGAGAGAAAAACATTCAGGGAATTTGCGGCTTCCCAGCAGCTGCGACCTCCTGCGTCAGGTGCTTGTAATCAGGCCTGTAAGCTGTCCAGTCACAAGCACTTCCTCTGTCTTGGCAAATATCTCAGCATCCAGTCCTGCAGAGTCAGTGTCTGCTGGTTTAACTCAAGTCCTGGAGGGCCGCAGTGTCTGCAGGTTTAACTCCAGTCCTGGAGGGCCGCAGTGTCTGCAGGTTTAACTCCAGTTCTGTACGGCTGCAGTTTCTGTGGATTTAACTCCAGGTCTGCCTGTAGTATGACTGAAGCGCAGAAACACACCTAAACCCAGCTGACATGGGGGGGGGCTCTTACAATAAAAAAAATCACAAATAATTAATCAATCATCTACTTAAGGTTTATATCCAGCTGAGAAAAAAATACACAAACTAAACTGCTCACAGGCTCCATGGCTTTCTGTAGCTAGCCGGCCACCTTAACATCTTTTACCTGCGGAAGTTTTTTTTTTTTTGAAGTGGAAATATTGAAAATCTGCATCTCCCAGACAAGAACATCAGACAGGAGAGAAGGGGCAGTTGCTCTGGCCTTTGTGCAGTGTTGTATTGAGGGCAAAGAAAGCAGCCGAGCTGGAAAACCAAACCAACCCTTCACCACACCCCCAGTTCATTTATCCCTGTTCAGCCAACCTGTTCTGCAGCAGTGCTGCAGGTGCTCTACGGTCTCTACTCTCCAAATCATCGAAATGGAATTGGACACGGCTTTCCCCCCCCCCCTTTTTTTTTATCAGCTCAAAGTGCAGACCTATTTTTATTTATTTATTTTGAGAATCAGAATGTCCCACCAGAAGTAAAAACATTTTTGACGTCTTAAAACGGGTCTTAAAATGACGAATCCCCCCCCCCCCCTCATTTTAGAGAAAAACTGGGGGCAAAAGCCGCAAAAACACAGCTGTGAGCGTACTGTGCAGCCACAGCCACTCTCGACCATCCAGGGGCCCGGTGTCCTCAGCTCTCCTCCAAGACACGATAATTTAATGAGCAGCTACCTTGGCAACACATTGGCCACATGCCTCATTTTATTAAGCACAAATTGAATCGCACCTGGTGCATTTTAGTCTTCCGTCCAACCAATTATCAGATTAGTTTTGGGCTTGACGATGCTATTGGTTTCCTTGAGATGGGTCACTGAGCTGTGAAGTTTTTTTTGTTTCCCCCCCCCCCCCCCATATACCTATTTTATGATACTTTCCCTGTAAATGTAATGTAATAAAAAAACAAAGCATGCTAAATAAATAATTGTGTTTTGGAAAGCAATAAAACAAAATAAAATTAGCGGCTTCATAAATGGGAGGACTAGCAGCAATAACTTCTGCAAACAATACGGCACTCTGAACCAAGCCATATAATTTCCCACTTGCATATTTCTTGCTTGTAATAATTCAATTGAAAATATGAAGAAAAGCACCAGAGGTTTTAAAATGTAAATATTATACAATTTGTTGCAAAAAAGATTAAACATATCAGAATGATTAATAAAACAAGCAACACAATAAAGAAAGCACTTTTAATTCAATAATTGAACTTTATTAATTTTGTTTAATTAGCTCCTGTTTGTCCCAGAGTAAAATAAATAGAAATTTTGAATAGTCTGTTAAGGTAAACAGCAAGTCACTGTAAATGCATGTGATGTTTTTACATTTAAATTTGATGCTTCGCTGTGGTTGGTTTGTTATTATTGGAATTGTATAAATGTGGTTTGAGCATAGGAATTATACGATTACTTAAATCTTATTATTTGCCACTATAATTCAGACACCATGTGGTATTTGTCATTTTTCTCTTTTTTATCTTTGCATGTGCTCTCAAAGTATAACATATGATTTATGATTGTATTAGAAACTTACCAAAACCACTTTTCTTGGTTGAACCTTTAAAAGTTTTGGTCTTCTCGTCTTTTCTCCCATTGGTGCTGTGGAACATAACAAGATAGCAACCGACTTAACTGAAAAGCAGAGAGAAATTTGAGTGTCTGCCTTTGAGAATGAATGTATATCACCCATATGGTTGTGGTTGTTGTTGGACAGTGCATTCAAACATGTTCAAGATGCTCAATGTAATGTTACAATGCTTGACATTACGTTGTGTCCCTGCCCATGTTGCCACTTAGATGACACTGACGTGTTAGTTACGTGACCTTAGTTGCGTCGCCTCGCTAACATTGTGTTGAGACAGCTAAAAGCTACTGTTATTTCTGGAAGACAGCTGTATTTACAGTGGTAGTATGTGTTATCAGGCTCTAGAGCATTATCTCTTGAAGGTGATTCTGAATGACTCGATCGAGGAGAGAAGTGGACTAGTTCTAATGTCCCACAGCCTTGCGAAAAGAGCGCGGTGAGAACATTTGTGAGATTAAATAATGACTTCTCAAGAAATGTATTTGCGAGTACCCGCGAAATCAATGCAAAAAAAAAAAACATTTAATATGTACATTAATTTTTTTTTTTTTTAAACTGTTGTTTTTCAATATTGTAAACGGTACATGCAGCCTGTGAGGTTTCGTTGGTGATAACTGACGTACCTTTCAGAGGTATGTCAGGAGGCATCCCGCTGGGTGGATCTTTGGAGGTCTGTTTCCGCGGTAACCCTGGAGACGAGCCGATCATACTGGTAACCGTCTCCCCCGAACTGCATTTTTGTACAAATGCAAATGTCTCAGCAGCAATACACAAATCTTTTGGTTTTATGTTAGTCTTAACAACAGGAAGTGGAACTGTCTGATTTTCTGTATGAAGAATTCTTGTTTCAATTGTTTTCACCTGAACACATTCATGTGAGTTGAAGCCGGTTTTTTTAAGCACTCCGTTATTTTACCGGTCGCACTGTCGGTAGCACTTCTGATCATGACTTTGCCTTTGTCATGACATCACCACGTCCAAACGCACTTTTTAAAAATAACTTTTGCTAAAAGCATCTGCCAAATGATTAAATGGTCATTTTAAATTATTTAAACAAAATGTCTTATGGTTGACATTTCACCCATTATAGGTTCATTTTGACTCCAAGGGCCTAGCCTAGACTGACAGGGGGCCTCAATAAATAGTGTTGAAATTGTGCAGGGATGTGGTGGCCTGGGGTGGTGGGGCCCAATATGAGATCTTTTAATGGGGCCCAAAATCCTTTCTTAAGGACCACAACGGAAATAAGCTTTTTTAGCTTTCTTGTGTTATCCTTGACAGTTTTTCTTTATCTCAGCACTTGATGATGCTCCTGCTGGAACAGTGAGGGAAAGCTGAGAGATGGCTGCCATGGGAACCGCCGTCAACATTCCGCCACTCTTAGTCCGATGAGTCACAGTCTGCACCCCTCTCTAAAGCCTGAACCAAACCTTCTCCACGGCTGCGATAGATCATTCATATGCGCATTTGGTTTTTCGTTGTACAAGGAAAATTACCTGTTCTGAGGGCTCTTGACCAAATTGTAAGTGGCTGTAAAGGAACAAGACAAATAACATCTCAGTTTTTTTATTAGTAATTAGTACTTTTTTTACAAACAGATTTTTCTTACATTTTTTATGTTGATTCATGTTATATTTATGGATATGAATACTGTTCCACTGTAACTTCCCCTCCTTCCTGTAACTTGGCCTTCCCCTTTTATGGGCAGGCCAGGGCTCATATTCACAAAAACCATCTCAGAGTCGGAGCTCTGATCTGATCTGGGATCCCTCCTCATCGTTCTTCATCCTGCGTTTAAAAGGCACACCTGACCTCACCTGACACCTACCTTTCAACCTCCGCTTCCTCTGCAGGTACTGGCATGAGGTGATTACCAGGAACAGGAACATGCACACGAGCCCGATGGAGCAAAGCAGCAGGGCACACAGGTAAACGTCTGAAAGGCAAAGTTTATGACTCATGAGAACAGTCCTGCCCCCTCATAAATGTGCAGCTTCTCTAGACCCCAGTCCACCAATTCAGCTCACAGTTAAGACACAAGTAAGAGTTGGAGGAAGCTTCATGCAAGGACATAGATCTCATATCTCATTTCAACTTTGGGGACAGGGGGTGGGGACAAACAGGAAATTTCCTTTAGGATTGTTTTGGGGACGGGGGGACGGGGGAAACTAATACGGGGAATGGGGGGGGGAATTCCATTATTTCCCAAATGTGGGTCCCCCTCCCTGTCATCTATGCCAATGACTTCATGTGCAGTTTGGCAGGACCCAGATTCAGTACCAGATCTTGAGGCCCATCCATGCTCTCGAGCGAAGGTCTTAACAGGATGAGCCGCTGTTATCTCTGTGAAGGGGGGGGTGGTGGTGGTGGTGGGGGGGGGGGGGCATGAGGCTGAAAATGGGCAAAGACAAGCTGCTGTTGACAGCCGCCAATGTGTGGTTCTAGACTATCAGCTGGGAGCCGCGTCTGAGCGTGGGCCAGATGCTTAACTGCGAGCAGCGAATCCTGAAGGGGTCCTAAATCACTACAGATTAGCTCACGCCTGAAAGACAATAAAAATGTACCTTCAAAATATAGGCTAACCCAAAGAAAGAGGAGAGCTAGAACACTCAGAGCTTCAGAGCTATTCGGTAGTACGTTTCACAAATAGGAGAATGGGCAGCATGTAATCGTGGCTGCAGGGTAGAGGGGGATTTGGGTCATCTGGTTTGGTTAGGTTTTTCTCATCTAATTGTGTGGAACAAAGCTGATTATTATGCAAAAACAAATTTCTGAGAAATCAGACAAAGTATTATCATATGTTATCGTATTCCATTAAGACTAAAAAATCAGTCTCCTCATTCTTTAGTTTATTCTTTTTTTAAAAGTTACCAGTTTATTCCTCTTTACCATCTGTGTGCGTGCTTGCCGTTACTTTTTTTTGCAGAATTTAAAAGGTCTGCCAGACCATATTATACCTGGACATTGTAGGGTTGCCCCATTCTGACACACAGTATGGTACACAGAGACAGCGAATTGAAAGAGAGAAGATGCCCTGTACCTTGAAACAGTCGCCATATCCCTTCCTTGTTGTTGGCGGCCTGCAAAGTGTGTACTGGAAGAGAAGACAGAAGCTGGTATGGGTCATTACAGCCAGCTGACCACATTATTTTACATTATTTTGCACAGGAGAGCTGTGTATTGGGTCGGCCAGAGCGAGGTTCTCATCTTTATTCTTCAGTTGATCAGCATTCCAGCCAGCAACCAGCGTGTACTTCCAGAAACCGCAAAACCTCCAGGTGGCTGTCCATGACCGAGGCTCAGGATGCCACAGGTAAGGCCCTAAAGCTGGGATCTTTTACTTTTCACTCCAGCCCCGAACAAAGCACACCTCATTCAACAGCTACAGATCTGGTTGCGCTGCTAATTAGTAGAGTCAGGTGTGCCAAGTTAGGGTTGAAAACCTACAGGGCAGTACCTGTAGATCTCCAGGAACAGGGTTGGGCAGCCCTGTTCTAGCTGTTGAATGAGGTGTGTTTTGTTAGGGTTGAAATGGTAAATGAACTGCATTTATATAGCACTTTTATCCAAAGCGCTTTACAATTGATGCCTCTCATTCGCCAGAGCAGTTAGGGGTTTGGTGTCTTGCTCAAGGACACTTCGACACGCCCAGGGCGGGGTTTGAACCGGCAACCCTCCGACTGCCAGACAATCGGTCTTACCTCCTGAGCTATGTCGCCCCATGAAAACCTACAGGCTGGTAGATCTCCAGGAACAGGGTTCGGCAGCCCTGCTCTAGCTGTTGAATGAGGTGTGCTTTGTTAGGGTTGAAAAGAGAACCTACATGGCGGTGGATCTCGAGGAACGGGGTTGGGCAGCCCTGCTTTGCATTCTGGTCAGGTCTGTGGGAAGGGCTTGCGGTGATTGGCCTCCAGTAAAACCAGGCAAGGACATTTAGCGTTTCCCTCTGCAAATTGGACTTAATGAAATCTGTTTCATGAAGTTTAAATGAGAACAAAGACCTTTCCAAGAAGCAAACTCTCAACCGGGGACACTCAAATCTGGCCCTCGAGGCCTGTAGCTCTTCTGGTTTTCATTCTTCCCCTCTAAGCAGGACTGATTTAGACCTAAGGCGCCGAATGAGTGGGATCTCTGGTCAGTCAGTGACATTAATCAATCTAAGGGTAGGATGGAGCAGCAGTATCGTCATTAGGCTTTTGCAACTGTCATAACCTGCCCTTCTGGCAATGAGAACTCGTAGTTGGAATGAAGGGTACAACCAACTTTCTAAAATCGCATTTTCAAGTAATCAGCTCCAGTTTATCCCCCCCCATGTCCTATCTAAAATCATTGACTGTCAAGGAGGAAAGAAAAAAACAGGCGTTTCACGGAAGATAAGTTGGCAGAGAGTCTCTTTCTCCCTGGCATCAAAGGAAGTAATAAAGGTGCTTTATAGAGTGTAGCCCCTTGAGCTGGTAAAAGATCACACTGTTAAAAAAAAAAGTTCTGAAGTTCTAGCCGGATATTCATCTTTGAGGAGAACGACCAGGTGCTTGACCTTCCTTGGCTACCTGAGTAAAACAATAGTGCTGAGGATTTCCTGGGGAAATCCTCCCTATTTAATGCTTTAAAACTATCTTTTGCCAAACAATGCACATATTTAGCATAATTATATGCTGAAATGGTGAGATTCACACTGCACTGACTCGTCTTAAAAACACAGGAAGAAGGGTCCTAGATTTGAATTGTTTTCATATGTTTTTTTCCCTATGGGAATTGGTTGGTCATGCACAGCACTGGACAGTCTTGCGCTAGACACAAATTTGAATACCGTACCTCAGCTTGGCTTGTGAGCTATGGTGTGATGAGAAGTGGCAGCCGACTTGTACTTAGAAGGCCACATGCTTGTCTGCACTCCCCCAAATCAATAGCAGAGGTTAGGGCAATGAACGCTTATAAAATATGGCTGGCCATTCCAAATTGCAGAGAAAAGGGGCGAACGGGAGCATTCAGAAAAGATTTTGATTTTCGCCAGGGTTTTGTAGTTGGGTCTTGGACCGAAAAAACTCTACGACTACGCACTTCGTAACAAGATCAAGCTGGAGCTGATTTTCTGAGCTATTGCATTTGTACACAGGCAAGTTCTGTGGTTACTCAGCTGAACTTAAAAACGCCTGCGAATAAAAAAAGACTATAAATAAGCACTGCATGGACACTCAACTTTTCACATGTATATTTGTTCAGAGAGAAGCAGACTGCATTGCTTACTAATGCATGAAATATCTATCCTGCACAGTATTACACATGGACTGTTTATTATGTTCTAGGTGCACATAATTCTCTCAACATGTTGTTGATGTAAATTCACTTCAGTATGCAAACCCGCAGCCAGACGGGGGGTTTCATGTGGGGTGAGAGTTGGCTGCCCTATGGACTATACCAGACAGCCTCCCCCGGGGGTCTAAAGGATTGAATAATTGTTTGACTAAACTCGGCCTCCTATGCGCACATAATTTCACCCCATAGTTTTATTTGACTTATATATTTGCTTTGAGGTTCTTTTTTGAATTTTCTTACTTTGTGCTTTAAAAACGCGCATTTCCGGTATCTGCTCTTCAACATGTACGCTTTATGGTTGCAATATCCTTTGTAGTGCAAGCAGAACCAGCTTGCTTTTAATAAGGAGCAAGTACCCCAGTCACAGATGTGGTTTAACTGCGCGTCTGACTCTTAAAGTATATTCTGTTTGAAGTTAATGCACTTCCGCTGGACGGACCTAGCAGGACACATTTTTCTACTTAGTCTCCCGCGTTGAACAAACAAAACGCAAATATTAGGCAGGATTTTAAACCCAGATGCATTGATATTGATGTCAATGTTAAACAGACGTATGGGCCAGTAATAATGGAGTGTTCCAGAAGAAGAACAATGGCAACAGTTTACTGAGCCCATGTGTTTTTTAGAGGAGCAGTATGATCTGTGTCTTACAGCCCAGTAGTTCTGACTACTGCTGTAGAAATAGACACTAATGTTGGGTTTTTCCAACTTTTTCTCATTGTCCTTTATCTCATCGCCAGCACCCATTTTTTCTTTCTTTTTCTGTACTCCTCCCATTTCCTTTATTTTACAATCATACAACATGTACAATGAAGCTCAATATACTGCAGTCTGAAGCACGCATCTCCGTCTCTATTGGCGACGCGCTCCGCGAGATTCCGAAAACGCATTCACTGGGCATGAGGAACCGCTCTTATTCTCCTCCGTTCTCCTCTGAAAACACAGCTGTTGGCTCAAACGCACAGCGCGCAAGCGAGAGCGCTGATCCCTCTCTGTGTGACGGACAGGGCCGGCAGTGTGTCCCCCCCCCCCCCCCCCCGCGCGCGCAGTGCCGAGCTGCATGCTGCGCGCATGCCGTTTATCCCCCGTCTCAGACCTCCTCCCCCAGCTGTTTTGGTAGTCTGGTGTCAATCCCTTCCAAGCCAGGAAATCATTTGGCTTGGAAGGGATTTTACACCAGACTACTAAAGAGCCATTTTTACCATTCAAGTTCAATACAAGTGCAGCGACTAGTACGTTTGAGGAATTTGCGTGCGGGTGTACGGTCCTGTCTGATTAGCTAGTGTTCTGTTGTCTTGTTATGTTTAATTCTACCCCTGTTTTCCTCCTGGTGTGGAATGCCCAGTATTGGGTGTGTCTGTGCTTATAGCTGCAACATCTCCTGTCGAAGCGGGAGAGAGAGCAGACGAACACACACTGTCCTCCAAGAGACACGGCGCCTCTTCGCCCTACTCCAGAATTTAATCTGAGGAGTACTGAGGAGGATGCTCCATGCACAGCTTGTGCCATTTTAAAACATATCCAACAATATACACTATTATAAGCTAGAGTATACTGCACTTAAAATATGTGGACTAGCTGTAGAAACATCAATTTCAAATGCTGTTTGTCCTCTTAAGTCTTTGTCACTTGTCTGTTACAGCGGTTCCCAAAACCTCTCCTTTGGTACCCCCAGCAGGATCCAGGTATTTGATGTGCTTCACCTCAAACACACCTGATACAAGTAATCAGGCTCAGTATCAGGTGCGCTTGAGATCGAACAAATCAAATACCTGTATTCGGCTGGGGGTATCTAGGGTGAAATTTCGGAAACCGCCGCTCTATCACAAGGGTGCTCCGGCTCTGTTCTTGGGACCCACTGCATATACTGGTCTTCATTCCAGCCTCTGAATTGTAACAGGCCGTTAATTGTCCTTAATAACCTCCTTTAATATCTGTTGAAGGAGTCACCCTCATAAGGCCACTGTATGTCAGAAACAGCCACGCACACCATGAAGAATAAATGCACCATTTCCACGTCTCGACCTTTAATCAGTCAGATGAACTAATGCTTCAATTTTCCGTAATGTGCAATATGGCACACATATCCCAGAGAAAGATGTTAATTTTTCTTTTTTATTGATTATGTCAGAGACTAATAGGTGAAATCAGTGCAGTCCTAATTGTTGAAATTGTGGACACCTGGTCACTGAGACTTAACCATTTGTGGAAAATGAACAGCTCAAAGACAAAGCACCATGGCAACGAGCCAAACCTGCGTTGTGTTCATGTAGGTTAAAGGCAGAGATGTCCAGTCTTATCTGAAAAGGGTCACAGATTTTTGTTCTAGCCCAGAACTATGACACCTGATTCAATTGATTAACCAATCATGGTACTCAATCAAGATTTTGATAAGTAGAATCAGGCGTCTGCACTGCAACAAAACACCTGCGCCCTTTTTGGAAAAAATTGGACACCCTTGGTTTAAGGAAAAGATTACGGAGGAACTCAAACACCTGGTTTGTCTTTAGGGCACCCAGATATCAGGAAGTATGTCTGAGGTCTGTGCAGTTTCTGTAGCAAAACTGTCAAAGCTGGGCTGCTCATTGGTTGGGCTCCTTATTGGCTGTGCTGCTCATTGGTTGGGCTCCTTACTGGCTGTGCTCTTTATTGGCTGGGCTCCTTATTGGTTGGATGGCTCGTTGGCTGTGCTCCTTATTGGCTGGGCTGCTTATTGGCTGGGCTCAGATCTAGCCTCCACACAACGGTTGTGAATGCAGCACTGCTTTCAACAACCTTAACTGATTAAGACAGGGGGTGTCAACCTCCAGTCCTGGAGGGCCGCGGTCTCTGCTGGCTTTTGAGATTTCCTTTCAGTCAGCCGCCTGTTTCGGCCTTTGGCAACAAGGTGTGCCGACTCTTTAGCCAATCAGTGACATAAATTAATCACTTAAGTGCAGGAACACGTCAAAAACAAGCAAACACTGCACCCCGGCGGGATTTGAGATTTGAGATCCCCGGATTAAGAGATTGGATGCAACTGAAACCAGCTGCCACTGTGGGGGTGGGCAGGCAGGCGGGGGGTTCAGGTCTGGGAGTCCCTGATTGCGCTGTGCATTCCAAAGGGCTGGGCTTTATTTTCCTCTATTTTGCTGGATTTTGGTGAAAAGCAGAACGTGAGAGACTGAACTGTGCACTTGTGCAGGGAGGGGCCCGGTTGAAGGGAGGGGGGGAGGAGGAGAGAGGAAGCAGCTGTACTGCGGCCGGGGCACAAACCACGCCAGGCCCTCACACCTCCAGCCAACCCTGCAGTCAGCTGCTCTCCTGGGGGGGGGGCCATCTCCTCTGACCTCCCTCTCGAACAATAACCCTCCCACACCAACCCATCGCATGTCTCTGTTGTGCAACTTTAAAGGGAGCTCGTTGCCTTACCCTGAAATGTGATTCCTTGGTGGCCTTAGAACAGGGATCTGAAACTCCAGTTAACAATGGCTGAAGTGTCTGCTGGTTTTTTCCCACATGTTTCAGCACTCAAGTGCTTCATATAAGTCATCAATTGTTACAAGTCCTAGAACTGGCTGCTTTTTGAAAACTACAAAAACTGTAGACATTGTGACTCACTAGAACTGGAGTTAAACCTGCAGACACTGCGGCCCTCCAGGACTGGAGTTAAACCCGCAGACACTGCGGCCCTCCAGGACTGGAGTTAAACCCGCAGACACTGCGGCCCTCCAGGACTGGAGTTAAACCTGCAGACACTGCGGCCCTCCAGGACTGGAGTTAAACCTGCAGACACTGTGGCCCTCCAGGACTGGAGTTAAACCTGCAGACACTGTGGCCCTCCAGGACTGGACTGGAGGGGGCGGGTCGTCGTCGCGGTTACCTCGCAGCTCGGCAGCGGCCGTGCCGTTGGAGAACGCCCTCCAGCGGCTGCGGTGCTTCCGGATCTCCTGCACCCTGCAGACGTAGCGCCCCTCGTCGTCCTGGGACACGCGCAGGACCTGCAGCCTGAAGGCCCTGCCCTCGTCCTCCTCCTCCTCCTCCGACAGCCTCAGCTTGGGCTGGGCGAAGCGCCGCGTGTAGTTCCCGTAGAACTGGCCCTTCCGCATGTTCAGCTTGACGATCAGGTGCTCCTGTGCCCCCTGCTGGCGGGCGTACAGCCAGCGCACCACCAGCAGGCTGCTGGCCCACTTCCGCTGGGACACGCGGCAGGACAGGGTGACGTTCGACCCCTCCGGGCACATGACGACCGGCCCCGGGGTCACCGTCACGTTCAGGGCCGCGCAGACTTCTGGGGAGACAAAGCCGCCATCAGCCGGGCTGGTCTGAGTACCACCACAGGGGCTGCCGGGTTCAAATCCAGCACGTGGCAATACTTCAGCACTACAGACACATCTCTGTGTTAAAGTGTTACGCCAACATTCAATTCCAGTTGAGCTTGTCACCTTGATTTTATCTTCTGTTGTGCCATAATTCTTTTATTACTATGTTTATTGCTTCCTTTTATTCTTATTTTTATTTACTTTTATATTCGTTTTTTGGTATTTTAAGTCTGTTCAGCACTTTGGTCAACTGTGGTTGCTGTAAATGTGCTATACAAATAAA
The DNA here is from genome assembly GCF_018555375.3 of Anguilla rostrata. Taxonomy (NCBI): domain Eukaryota; kingdom Metazoa; phylum Chordata; class Actinopteri; order Anguilliformes; family Anguillidae; genus Anguilla; species Anguilla rostrata. Next base: position 3,012,162 of record NC_057950.1, on the reverse strand, counting down.
CTTTGACTTGACTTGCACCACAAGTGCTAACATACATCAAGGCATTACAGTCAAACCTAAGCTACAGTATGAACCGTAGGCTAAATGGGGCCAGCTGCTAAGAACATGAGTAACGTACTGTAACTGGATTTGTGATTCTGCATTCTGACAGAGTTTGAGAGAGCTCAGCTCTGCCTGGTCTGTGTTTTGACACAAGAACACACGTTTTATTTGCAATTCACTGAGAACTTGGGGCCCGCTAAAATTGTTCTGTTGACGTTTTCATTTTTTCCAGACTCTCCACCTAATAGTCATAATAATAATAATCTACCACTTAAGCAGCATAATTGCCGCCATAAACTGCAATCATCGAGCTGAAGGGGTCCCTAAACCCTCAGTGGTAATGGAAAAGCCATCTGCGCTCGAACACTCTGTTTCTTCACCTTCTACCTGCTTCTACCCACCCACCTGTGGTCCGATCGGAGAACGTGGGGACCTCACACCAGAGCGGACGGGAAAAGCTACAGGTGGAGAGAATCTATTTTTGTTGTCTTCGTCTGGGTTTGTTTTATATATTTTTGTTGAATCCAATAAAAGGAAATTTAAAGACCAACGTCTGTTGCCAAAAGAAGTGAAGCAGTGTCTTGTTTACTTTCTGCAGAATTTATTACATTACCCTAAGGGGACTTTCAGTACCATGACCACATCACAAGAGCTAGTCAAATATATATATATATATATATGTACAAAATGACACAGATTTCATACTTAAAGGAGACTATAGGTGGAAGAGCTTCAAGCCACTATCACAAAAAAGCGCAATTAAGAATTTGACATAACAAATCATTACTGTTTTCAGTGCACTCTGTGCCGTTTCCAAACTATGCATTCTGTTTCAAATGATATGTATAAAATGTATTTTTATATATTTGCATGTGTTTCAAGAGTGTTGATGGACTAGTTCAAAATGTTTGGAAGCTTATTTATACAAGGGAGACAAACCACAACTATGGCTTTGTCAGTCATTTGAAGGACAGCATAGAGTATTTGAAGTGTGTAATTTGTCATAAATAGAAACATATTTCGGTGACTCTTTCAACAGGTTGCGGTCGGTTGTTTCTGGGTAAACACAATCGTTTCGCACACTTGCATTGTTCCTTTATTTTTAAAAGAACTACACTGCGCTTCTGCTCAGTGTGTTTGAGAATTTGATAACTTATTTGTACAGGGCACCAGACCTTCAAACTTCACAACCTGTAAACTTTTCAGTTGTACTCCTGCCTTCCCGTCCAGTCCTGTTAAACCTGACAGTACCGCTAAGGACCTCGTTTACCACCAAAAAAAAAACGCGAGTACAAAACAACAAAAAAGGCTTTTCTTACCTCCAACGAAAGATCTAGTCAGGAGAACTACGACCAGTGAAGAGATTTTCATTTTCCCCGCAAACCCAGAGACTCCATAAACCCTGCCGATCGGCTGGGAGGGAGACGAATGCAGGGATTCCCTCCCTCCCTCCCTCCCTCCCTCCCTCTCCCCCTGTTTGTGTGTGTAATGTAAAACAGTGCCCGCTCTGTTCCTGCCCCCCCCCCTCTCCAGCCCCCCCCCCCCGCCCGCCTCTCCTCTTCCCTGCAGTATGAAGGAAGCGCTGTTTCCTGTGCTGGGAGGGGAGTTGGGGGCGCAGGTTTCCCGCCGGACCTGTGCACGGGACACGGGCGTGAAGGCTTTGTTTCGGCTGGACGGGCCGATAATGAAGGGGGCGGGGGTTGGGGGGATAGCGGGCCATCCAGGTAACTGGGGGGGGGCACACTGTGTCTCTCTGTGAGCGTCTGTGTGGGACACAGACCTTAGGCCTCACGAGTCGTGTGAGATGTGTTTTTTTTTTTTTGGGGGGGGGTTTGGGGAGGGGTTACTTCACTGAGCGCTGAGAACACAAATGTTAATTACTATTCTGAGCTCGTCTCTCTTTGTTGACCTCTGGCAGGCTGCCATCTCTCTGTCATAGGAACTGGAATGCCGCAAGAGGTTGAATGTGTGTGCGTGCGTGCATGCGTGCGTGTGGGTGTGTGTGGGTGGGTGTGTGTGTGTGGTGTTGTGTTTGACCTTGGGATGGGTGAGTGTGTGTTGTGTGAGTGGTTAGTGAATATCGTTCAGTATGTTGCTCTGTAGTGAGGAGTGTTGTGTGTTTGTGTGGTGTATCTTCTATCTGTTTGTCTGTGCAGTTGTGCGTGTTTCTCTATGGCATGCGTGTGTGTGTGTGTGTGTGTTATGCTTATGCGTATGTGTGTGTTTCTCTATTGGGTTTGTGTGTCGTGTGTGTGTGTGTGTGTGTGCGCATGTTACTGTAGATACTGTATTGGTATGTGGTCTTGTGTAGTGGGTGTTTGTGTTGTGTGTGGTTTCGTGTGTGTGGTGCATGGCATGTTGCTGTAGAATATCTGTATTGGTATGTGTGTCTCTGTTAGTGAGTGGATGTGTGTGTGTGTGTGTGTGTGTGTGCATGTGCATGTTGCTGTAGAATATCTGTATTGGTATGTGTGTCTCTGTTAGTGAGTGGGTGTTTGTGTGTGTTGTGGTGTGTGTGCTGTGTGTGATTCTGTATGGTGATGATGTGTGTGTCTCTGTTGTAGTGGTGTCTCTGTGTGTGTGTGTGTGTGCGCATGTTACTGTAGAATATCTGTATTGGTATGTGTGTCTCTGTTAGTGAGTGGGTGTTTGTGTTTGTGTGTGTGTGTGCATGTGCATGTTGCTGTAGAATATCTGTATTGGTATGTGTGTCTCTGTTAGTGAGTGGGTGTTTGTGTGTGTATCGCATGTTCTGTAGAATATCTGTATTGGTATGTGTGTCTCTGTTCGTGAGTGGGTGTTTGTGTTTGTGTGTGTGTGTGCGTGTGTGTGTGTGTGTGCATGTGCATGTTGCTGTAGAATATCTGTATTGGTATGTGTGTCTCTGTTAGTGAGTGGGTGTTTGTGTGTGTATGCGCACATGTTACTGTAGAATATCTGTATTGGTATGTGTGTCTCTGTTAGTGAGTGGGTGTTTGTGTTTGTGTGTGTGCGTTCAGACGGTCGTAATGCTCAGACGGTCTTCCGCTCGTCTCTGTGGTCACAAACCCCATCTTCTCTCCAGGGGGATGATGTGCTGAGCCAGTTCTCCCTCCCGCCAGAGCCGCTGCCACAGGCCTAAAGCATGATCTGCTGGAACGGAAATGAAGAGCAGAATCACAGGTAGCACTTAACTGCTCTGATAGCCGTTTAATCTCACTGTTACTTCACTCTTCGTCACTGTGTTAACAAACCCACACAATCTAGAGGAAGGTTAGATCATCGCAAACTGGCACTGGAGTGTTATAAAATGTTCATGGTATTATGACCCCTTTAACCTGATGTGGCAAGTACAGTAATAAGTGACTGAATCAAAACTATTCCTTAATCTAATTGGCCGGTGTTTGCATTTGTGCCAAATTATTCATTCATGCATCTTAAAAGGACTTATTATTCTTGCTCCATAATTCAAAACCGTAATAAAAATGCTTTGATACAATATTTGCAAGCTTTTTTACTAATTTAGATTTGTCATATTTACTTTGAAACTCGGATCTAAATGTTTGGGATATGTAGAGATTAATATTTTGATAATATAAAAGACATTAATGTTGAGTTTCTATGTTTTCTTTTGTACACTGTAATTGTATCTTTAAAATGATAATGTACTGTCATAAAGTATATATTTTTTACAATGTTTCTAAAATATTACCTATTATGTATGAATTAAACTACAACTTCTGATTTTTTTTTTTGCTTAGACTTTTATATGAATCACTTCGTTGATGTTTGGCGGTTAAATGGAGAGAGGTTAGGTAAAAGTGATCCTCGTGATCGCTACATCCAAACGAGGTTCATGGTAAATATTAATGATGCCGTCACATCTACGTTTGCGAGGCTCTGCAGCCACGTTTGACTCGCTTAAAAATAAGGGATGGTAAGTCTAAATTAAATTATTGTTAGAATGAATTACAAATTACAAACTGCAGCTAGGGGATAGAGATTTGCTTCTCAGGACTACACACAAAAAACATGTAGGCTAAGTTAATACGTTTCTTTTTATATTAAATTCTATTCCTAAATCGAATAAATTAAATCAAATGTGCAATAATTACTAGAAGGGATGGACTTCAACAAGACTCTTCATGTAAACAGACTTTGAAACAACGTCTTGGGGAGCGAATCCACATAGGTCGTGTATACTCAGATGAAGTGCAATGTGTGATTTCCCTGTCACGCCAGATTGCTCCCCAAGCAAAGAAATTGACACCGCCACCTTGTGGTTTGAATATGACATGCACTCGAGTTGTCTGCTGTGTTGTCAAATCTAATTGTTCGCAGCAGATGTGTCAAAAATCATCCTTGGGGTTATACAGAAGTATATTCGGTTACCAGTACATTAAGAGAAAAATAAGGGAGTGTGGAGCTAGTCATCTATGTTATTTTCATCCATTATTGAAAATAAATTATTGATTAAAAACAATTGCGAACAAATGTCCTCTCACGTCAGTGATCTGAAGCTCTTTAACGTGTCCACTCCGGATAAAACCATGAATTGTTTTTACTACATCATAAATCAATAAAACAGATTAGGGAAAATGTGGGCATTATAATATAATAAGGTACTATTGCATGTCAAATAAATCATGTTATTGCTAATCGCAAGTATATAGTTTTCAAGAGCTGAACGCACGTTAACGTCAAAAAATTAAAACAATGTAAAAATGCAACAGAATGCTAGGTTACAACGCGCACGATTCACGCGCGCGCTCTGAAATAATTCAGGTGCTAAAGCAGACAGATGTAATCTGTTTATTCAATTATGTTGCTTCCATAACGCAGATCACCTCCAACAGCTAAATTGCGCATTTCATCGGAGCCGTGATTAATAGAAATAACAGTGAAAGGGATTAAATCAAACGTCCGTCGACATAACGGTTTAATCAACAGGCATGAGTCGCAGGGAAAAACAAAACGGGGTGCCAGCGCCATTTCCCTGACACAGCCCGGTCTCCGTCGCGGTGTCAGCGGAGGCAGCGCTACCCGCTCGCTCCTCGCGGTTTGATCGGCCACGCGTGATCCCGACTCCAAGGGCCAATCCCAAAGACGGCTGGGCGCGAGCCAGCTAGGATAAATGCTTCCGTGTATTTATTTTAAGGTTCTGGATCAGGGGAAATCAAAGGAAACGCGATTTCATATCTGTTGTAGACCTTCGTTCCCACGGGCGCGCTAAGCGCTCATAAAAGGCACTTGGGCCAGTCACAGAGCAACAAGGAACGCTGGCGCATTAAATCACCCGCTCAGTTTGCTTGTTTATTGGCTTCGCCATTAGACAAATTATTCTCAGTCAGTTGGGTTTGTAATTACACTGCTGGATGCACAAAAGACCTGCACACCATCGGCCTTGATTCACTCAAAAACCAAGCTCGGAAGCACGCCGCTCCGTTTTCCTTAAAGGGCTTCTCACCTTTGACGCAAGGTTAAGTGAAACCGACTGTAACGATTTGGGATTTGTTGTTGTTGTCGATTAATTCCCTCAGTATCTTTCAAATTTAATCTCGTTGATTTGAGAGCTGTTTCATTTGGGCTTCATATCAAGTACTAGGCCTGCTTTCTAAGTATCAAACAAGCCCTACCGAACGTGGCGAAGTCCTACCCTACAAAACGTACGAAGAACTTCCCATCCGATGTCTTATAACTAAATCCTGGCAGACCAATCATGAATGAGATTCTCTGCATTTACAAATACAGTTTAATGTATTCGATTTATGAAATCACTTTCTAGCATTTGTCGTCCGATTGGACGCGTACGAAGACCCTGACAATGGTGGCGACGTTGCGGAGAATGCAGACAGCCCGGGCATTGTCCGGGAGAAAGCATCGTACACTGGTGTTAGCATTACTCCAAAGGGGAATCCGATTATAGAGACATGGACCAGCTGGCATCCCTGATGCAATCAATATCACCCCACGAGTGACTGTACATTAATTTGTCTCTGCAGCATCAGTACTGCGCTGAAAATTGCAAGGAAGCCAGCGAGCAAACTGTGGCACACCAGGGTAATTTCGGTTTACTTAAATACTTGTAATTAGCTTTTGCAATTATTTGTCTGTTATAAAAGACAACAGACGCACCGATTCCGTGGCTGTGGGGCAGGCCCGTTGGCCGGAGAAATGTTATGGAGGAAGGCTGAGGCTTGCGCGCAGACAGAATAGCTCGCAGTCTCGCGCTACAGTAAATATACTTTACCGCAGCCAGTGCTTACATTCAAATATAAGGGAGAGCATTTCATACTGTACAGGAAATTCAGCATATCGATTCGTTTTAAGAGTTGAGTCCATTTGTAAGTAAATGTATTGATTGTTTATGCGCATCTTTAAAAATGCATGAGGTTTCTGAAATCAAAAAGGGCTAACATTTTCTTTTTAGATGTGTTTTTTAAAATATGTTTTCATGTTATACTGGGAAAATAATGTATTACTGTGCACAGAGTAGGCCTACATAAACTCAGATTTAAAACTGAAACACACACACACACACACACACACACACACACACACACACACACACACACACACACACACACACACAGATATATAAATAATGACAAAACCATCAGTGCTGTTTGAGTAATTGCAGTGCAATATCCTTATCACCAGTACTTTATTAGCAGCACAACAACTATTGGAATTATTAATCACGCTATGTTTATTACATTTACTGAAACACATAATAAGGGCTTTGTAATTACTAAACCGTAAACGGTACCTTCAGAACCAGCAGCATCACTAACAACAAGTTTCTGCTGAGAGATAGCGAGTGTGTTAAGACATTACTTGCTTAATTTATAGAGGAAGCACAACTGCTGTATCCCTGCACAAGCTGCCATAAGTTATTTTTATTCAGTAAATAAATGCAGTTACAATTTATATTTTACGATGAAGTGTAAACTATGAATGTTGTTGTGTACAAATATGTCTGCTTAGCATTGCATTACGTTTAACAGGCATTTAGCCGATGCTCTTATCCAGAGTGACTTACACAAGTTTTTGCATAGCATTTACATTGCATGCATTTATACAGCTGGATATATACTGAGGCAATGCAGGTTAAGTAGCTTGCCCTTAGCAAATAAATAATATGAAAACTGCTGCAGCAACCACTGATTCAGTAGTTAAAGCAAGACTGGACATTACCCCCTCTGTAGTTTTCTGAATCGTGATCAGTATTTTAGTACGCAGTGATAATTTCTGGACTATTTCGTGTCTCTGGAAACACATGTTTTAAAGGCTGTCGATCAAACTGTTATTTCAACCTAGAGAGACACTTAAAAGCAGTGACACATATATTGAAATAATTTCAATGACTAGACAATATTCATATCTATGAAAAGCATAATTTAAAAAAGTATAATGAGCCACAAGATAGTCAAAAGTTTTGGAGCACTGTTTTTAAATGGTATTTCCTGAATAATTGTACTCAAATTCTTGGTTTGTGAAATGGGGAATTATATTATCTTAATGTAATTTGCTAGTGTAGAATAAACTTGTAGTGTAGCTACAGAAACAGTTTGTTCAAAACAGTTTTTGCAGCTGATAATATGCAAATTAATGTGCAACTAAATTAGCATATTATCAAAGAGTCACCTCAAAAGGTGGCAACTATTAGTAATTTTTTTTTTTTTTAATTCAGCTTGCCATGTGAAGAAATATATTGTTTTGTAGATTATACAGATTATAGCTGCAAAAATAAAGAGGAAACCTCACTGGAATTTCTGATTTTAAAATAAATTTTTAATCTGTGAGAGAAGTAGGGGTCGGCGCATAATTACTATGACGATAAAAGCAAACCGCAAATCTTTTTAGCAAAAGCAAAAAAAGTCTTTATCTTTTAACAAATATTGTAAATTAGATTTTACAAAAAAGTTTGCACTTAATGATTTTGCTGTTTGAAACACACCAGTGAAGCACATTCATAGTTCACTGCAGAGATACATTTTACTGTAAGTGCCGCCCTGACAGAGAAAATCTTTATTGGATCTTAAAAACCCCCCCAAAAAATTTTAATAAGATGAGTGCAGTGTTTCAAAGCATTTTACACTTTTAAATTCCCTAAATTTCTTATAAGCATTACAAAAATATATATTTTTCTATTTTTAAAAGTACACAACCCGAAATCACACAAACAGCCGAAGGGGAACAATTATGAAAAAAAGATGGAGAAAAATAGAAATGTTTGCAAGAAAGGTCCGAGTCACAGTACACAGTGGCAGCAGTTTAAAGCAGCAGAGCTTTCTCTGTGTGACCTTATAGCTCCTATATTGGTGGCACCTCAGTTGGCACCAGATTAAGGGCTTTTGACACACATTCATTTAATAGTGTATTCTTTTTAACTCAATCTGATTTTCAAGACCAAACCATTTAGAATGAAGCCAACAATTTTAGGCGTTTGCATTACTGTATGTCTAATTATACAAACTCATTCATGCACTCATGGCTGATTATGTTACATATGAGTTGTGAATTATATGCGTACGTGCATATAATTGCAGTGAACTGCAAGTTCTATCTCATCAAGCTTTGGAAACCTTCAAACTGTATTTAACGTTGTCATTGTTGCAAGTGCAAGATACACGAGCATAGTTTCTCAAAATAGAGTCAATTAATTAATTTGTCTTCTGGTTGCCTTGATTGTCATGGATGCCTGCCGTTCACTTGAGGGCAAGGGGTTCAAGCAAACTCCACTAATATTGGAGTAGCATTGATGTCATGGGAAAGCATTGCATTCCATTACAGGCATTTAGCAGATGTTCTTATCCAGAGCGACTTACACGACTTATTTAACTTAGCATTTACATTGCATCCATTTATACAGCGGGATATATATACTGAAGCCATGCAGGTTAAGTAGCTTGCTCAAGGGTACAACAGCAGTGTCCTACCCAGGAATCGAACCTATGACCTTTTGGGTACCTATGACCATAGTTCCTAACCCACTATGCTACACTGCCGCCCACTTGTCCCGTAATTATTTTAGGCTTATTCTCTCTCAATAAATGGGTGAGGAGATAGGTGTTTGTTTCTAACAATGCAGCAGAATTATATCAGTCACATGATGGTAATGCTGTGGCCACTCTTCTGGATTTTTACTGGCTACAATGACTACTGAATGTGGAGAATAGTATTTTTGGGGTCTGCAAGAGTGTTTGGGGAGAGAGAAACAAGATATATTAGACATTAACACCTGATCTGGAGCTTTAAAAATGTCTTCAGTTGGGGGGGGAAACAGATCAGTAAAGTTCAAGGCCTGTGAATATCTGTAATCTGTAAAATGAAAAATGACAACATTAAAAAAATCTTTTTAAAGTTCCAACATTAAATTCTGCAAGTATTTCCGAAGGCTTAGAAAGACCTCTGCTAAAAAAACAAACGAAAAAACAAACATGAAAATGAAAAAATGACAGTGCTTGGGGAAGGGACTTTCCGATCCTCCCGGACGGGGGTTGGTGGCGTAGCGCGATCCTGTGATTGACAGGAATATGCTGATATCTGATAGGTTGAATGGCTCGTCGGCCCCTCCCGAGCACTCAAGACAGAGGGAGCCCATTGAGAGGCGACGCGCAGGTTATTTTCCTCTGAAGCTGGGTAACCCGGCTCCAGCGGCTGCGGCTGCAGTTTGAAAATGCGCAACAAATAGACCGCCGCCGTGGTCTGTCCGTGTAACCTGAGCAGGAGGATCCTCTCGTTTATGTCATGCAGCTCCCCTAGGGAGGAACATGATTTCCAGCATTTGAAGAGAGGACAGGGTGACTTGTTTTGACAGCATATTATGACTCGTGGTGTTGCAAAAGCGTCTCTCTTTCTTGGCCCAACATATTGCCTGTTTATTTATTTTTTGGGGGGGGGGGGGGGTGGAGGAATCATGTGACCTGGGAGTCGGAGAATAAACTTGTGACGGAAGAGCCGAGCGACACTCTGGCTGCTGTCCCTGTAAGGCTTTCAGTCGCTGCTAAGATCAGACAGCACTTCTGACAAATCATTTCAGAGGGCAGACAAACGTGGCTCCACACCGTCTTCTTACAGGGGGGTGGGTGGGGAGGGGGTCCCAAGATAATTCCAGGTTCCTGACTGAACACAGATTTTCTTTTATTCCCTAATTTGGAATTTCCCAGTCAAGATTATGAACTGTCCCATCACTGCAAACTCCCTGTAAAAATTTGGGAGGGGGCAGGCCACAGCATGCACCGTCTAAAAGGATGTTGTCACTGGGTAGTCCAGCCGTGCTGACGGTGCCCACTTCCTGGGTTTCCATTTGGCTTATTTCAGTTGCTCATTTGGAAAATGGAACATCCTTGCTCTTTCAGGCGTCAATTTGAAACCATGTCAGTTACAGATTTGGCAGATGTGGAGAAGTGGATCCACAGATTGATCATTTATGTCACACATTCTGGAAAAAAAAAAAAAACTTTCACAATGGATGCTCTTGTATATCCTGTCTGAAGCTTTCTCTGGGAGCCTCCTAGCTCCTCCAAGAAGCATTTAACAGATTAATGTCCTTAAAGGTGGCGGACCTCGATCAATTTCCGGGTCGGGCAAGGCCAAGAAGATGAGGACAGATAAAATAAGTGATTGGAATAAGCTCATTGCCAACTTCCTGCACTGTTCTTGCCTACTTCCTGTGCTGCCATTTCTCATTTCCTGTGGTGCCATTTCCCACTTCCTGTGACACCACCACATACTCATTGTGCTGCTTTTGTCCACTTCCTGCACTATTATTGCCCACTTCCTGTACCGGTATCGTACACTTCCTGTGCTGCCGTCTCCCGCTTCCTGTGGCACCATTTCCACTTCCTGTTAAGGTATTGAGAAAGATGCAAGAGCCAGATCCACCAGAGGTATCTCTATTTTGTAATGAGGCAGAGAAAAAAACACTGCAACAGCCAATTATATACCTCCCTGGGAGGGTCACAGGTCATATTCAGCCCTGGCAGGTCAGAGGTCAATTACAGACCTTGGATGCATTGCTACACTGAGAACCATCCTCAAGGGACAGACAGTGGTTCACACTTGAATCAGACGGCTCATTTCAGAAAGATAATGTGCAGTTGTTTTGCTGTTTAATTTGCCTGAATGTATGCCCAGAAATAACCCATTTAAGTAACAGTAAAGTTTTACAGAGAGATGATTCGTGGAACAGTTTGCTAGACCATATAGCACAGGCAGCGGCCCTTGGGGTATTCCAGACCAGGCTTGATGCGGTGCTGGATGCTCTCTAGTTTGCAGGTAAACGTAAAGCCTTGGTGAAAGAGCTGTTCTCATTATCGTGCCCTCTTATATTCTGGATTTAGAGTCTTGGTAGGGCCCCAGCAGTAACAGACCCTATTGGACAATCTGTCAGTTGACCTACACATATTGTAGCTCTGAATGGTAGAGTTAGCAACTTCTCAGTGTCTTATTTTAAGCCTGTAAAAAAATAGTTTCATTTCAAATAAATTTAATCGCCCTTAATCACCTTTTTTACAAGTGTTTGTTTGTGTGTGTGTGTTAGTGTGTGTGGAACGCAAACCCACTCACCCTCTTTGCTTATGTTGAGAGACCCACAATATAAATATTTTTCTCATCTGAATACACAGCAAATCTCTATCACCCTAACTTTCGCCTTTCAGCGAGTGATCTTAAAGATAGTGATCTTAGCCAATCAGTGACACTGCAAGATTATTCCTTCTCGGCACTCCCACCCCACCCCAGAATCAGGTTCAGCGTGTCTGTCTATGGGCAGTGGGCCAGCAGCATAGAGAGCAGGGGTTGGGGGGGGGGATCAAGTGCCACCAGCGAGCACGTAAAACCCGGCTGATGACAAGCCGTCCGCTTCTTCTCCTCGCGCCACAGCAACAGGCAGCAGAGCGGTGGCGCGCAGCGGCGGCAAAGTAGCTCTTTGACCCGACCCCCGTCGATATTGCAGAAAACATGTGTGGGTGTCCATCACGGCGGGATGGTTCCAAGGCAGCTAGGGCTCTTGGGAAAAATAACCTCAGCGCCCCATCTCCAATTATAGCATTGCCTGCCCGCAGAACCGGGAGGCTGTGTGTGTGGGAAGATTAGTTGACGCAAAAACCATTCGAAAAACTCTGCGGCCGGGTCGTTCGAAAGATCGCGTCTCCATGCCCCGTGACCTCCTTTGCCAAGAGGTAAGTGCCTGTGCACTGTAACATAAAAATAAAAAACGCCCACCGACTCTTTTCCGCTATTAAAATGAACAAAAAACGTCTCGAGACGGGAGATGAAGGGGATTTACCAAGAGATCAATGTTATTTCCCGAAAAGGTACAAGCATTTGGCCGAAAAAAAAGTGGTCATGCAAAATTGTTCCTTCATTGGTCAGGCACCAAAAGGAAATCTTGAAAATCAAGTTATACATTATATGAAATTTCCTATTTTAATTTTTAAAAGCACGACTTAATGGTTCACACTTTTCATGGGGTAGATTTCCAATACTTTCTCAACACAGCTGAAATGTGTTTTTAGAATTATTTTCTGCAGTTCTAACCTGTTCCCAATAAGAAAAAGATATGAAAGTACTTAAATTAATTGGTGTTTTTCTGTGTTAAATGAATTAAGCAGAAAATAGATTTGACAGATGTTTCAAGTGACAGCACGGCCAAGAGAGGATAGAAGACAAAGAACTGGAATATAACAAGGTGAAAAAAATTGGGGGGTTGGGGGAGAGGAGGGGTGGGTCAGGGAGGGGTCAGTCAGTTTATTCAGTATGGCACTTTTAAATTTGAGAACCAAATTTAAGCAAGATTTCTACACCATAGTTTAAATTAATTGTATCATTTTTATATAATGAAGACTAAATACTGAATACATTGTGTAGCTTAGGTAGATTATTCTTAAAAACCACTGCCTGTCTACAATGCACGTCACATCTGTCTCCATTTATGAATTCAGAAGATACAACATGAAGTCTAGTTTACATTGTTAAGGGTTTATTTTAAATGGTTATGACTTAAATTATATTGCGAAGAACGTTAGCTTAAAGAAATACTATGGCAAGTAAAAAAAACTATTATCATCATTCATAATAATAATAAATCATTAGGCTAATAATAATATAGACCTCACAGATTGGTGGCCAGTGTTATTTTAATTAATCAAAGTCAATTTATTGCCACATTGGTTGGCTACTGCTTGCACCAAAACAAGAGTGAATTGTGGGTGATGTCTTGAGCTATTTTTGTTCTTGGCCACATGTATGCAAAAACACATGATTTAGCCGCTGAAGCAAGTCACCAGTTAGCCAACATTGCTTCTCACTGAATGCAAGGTGTTTCAGTTACAAACCGTCGTTCTGTGTGAACTCATTAGTCCACAGACTCTGAAGGTTCGAAAAGTGAACTGGACCGCAAGGTCCGGCTCTCCAAATATAAAAATAGCTGATGAGCATGTTTATTTCGCCTGCTGTTACTCGACACCAAATGGTTATTCCAATACATGTGCTAGCTAGCTAGCTAGCAAGCTAGCTTCTTCCCGTGTTACAACTGTTTGGTTTCTCCGTCTCCCCACTCCTATTTCAGAACATTTCTGCTTTCTCCAGATTCCTTGTCTGCTTCATTTCACCTGGATTCAAAGGCCCGAGCAATCTCGAAGGTACACTTTGCCATTTATGTCCTCTGACAAGAATTTTAAAAAACTGTTTATCGCCCCCAGAGTGCTCTCTAAAGTAACTGAAAACCTTGTCTTTTCCTCAGCTGTCGGGTTCAAATGACATTGTCTGGATATCTCAGTGAATCCGTTTTCTTTGAAACTTGACAGAAGCTCTTGCCTCGAAATGCAATACGGAAGCAAAAGGTAAGTCGACAGTTGTGCAGTGTAATTGGAAAAAAGGCTGCTTCATGGTTGACAATAATTTCAGTTTGTTTTTAAAAGATTGGTTGACGAGGAGGGTAACACATCCAAGAAAATATTTATGCTTTGACTGTGCAAGCCCAACATATTTAAGAAGCAAAGCGGCGTTGATAGGGTATGCAGCGGCCAGCATTTGTGTAGACTATAGTAATTACACAACTACATAGCCAAGTTACCTGACTAACTCCCCTTAGACGTATAGGCTACTAGCAGTTTTTAAAAATAAATTAAATAATTTGTGTCTCACTGTCTTGTGAAGCCTTTCCCTGGAGACGTCAGATGTGCGAGCGGCATCAGTAGAGTCGTTGGGTAAAAATAAACTTGTCACACAAGCAGACGCAAAGAATTCATTAAGAACGCAAATGGTATCAAATTTTAAGAGCTGGAAAATTTCTGAAATGCGGCCAAATTGTGCTGGGCATGACGCAGATAGGCTACTGTATATAGCGTAGTTACCAAAATTTTAGTAGCCCATGCTCATCAGCTTGGAAAATAACGTCTGTTTTAAGTACAAGTAGCCTGCCATTTGGAACGAACCGTCGTTTAAGTAATGCCTTATATTAGTCCGACTCAAGCCACCGTTTGTGTGATTTTTTTAAGCCTACGGAGTAGCCTACTATGTCATAATATCCCCACATTTTTCTCATTACAATGGCCTTTTGTCATCAACCCTTGGTGGTGTTATACTTTTTTGTGGTGGTCTGTGTTTGATCATTAGAGAGAAGTTCTGGTTCAGGCAGAGAGAACCCGGCAGAGTTGCTCGAACGAGGGATACAAATTGCTTCAAGAGTTATTCTAGGTCTGTTTGGAGACAGCCGGATCGCTACAATAAAATTATCTTCACGCTATGTCTTGTTTTACGGATACTGACCGTTGCCAATCGTAGTAACCTACTGTACGAGTGTATTTTAGTTCTATGCACTGTCTTTTACTGTTACCTGCCCAGCGACAACAGGTGAAATTTTAGCTTGATAGCTCATTCTGGGACCGCCAAGTGGCTGCCTACTGTCCCTGCCAATTAAATGAATAAAAATAAATATTCTCAGTTTGCCGGTCCTCATAAAATTATACTTTGTTTGTTGTTTTTGAAGCATTTTATTTATATACGTTGAGGGTAAATAACTTGATCAGATGTGCACAGTCACATCCCACCGACAGTCGTTACCCAGAGTGTGGAAAGCTGTCATCTCTGAAAAACTGGCGTGCGGAAGACTCAACGTGCATTTACTGTTAGTCTGAAACCATTTTCAGATAGCGTATTGTGTAGGTGTAGAAGGTTTTTGTTTTCAGGTTAAGTAAATAAGCGGCAAGCTTATCTCATATTTGCATCCAAAGTCAACCTAACTTCTCTAAGAAATGTAAGATTCCGATTTCTTTGCAATTCATGAAAAAAGTGCTTGAATGTATGCCTATTAATTTTAAAAAAGTAAAAACTCTATTTGTTAGTTAGCTTAAGGCTTTAATTTTAGTTGTTTAGTTTTCATTCATTTAAATTTTTTTCAGTCTCATTGATTATCGTGTTGTTTTTGATGGGGAAGCTCCATAAAATTTGGGTACTCTTAATCGGTAGTTTTTGTGTAAGGGAAATATTAAAAGATGGCCTCAATATAACACTGAAGGTTTTGACACACAAAAATTCTGTTTTGACGTTTCTTTAAATACGTCTCAGTAGCCTACAGTGATTCATTAGCTTATGTTTTTAAGTTTCGTAAGATGAGCAGTAGCCTATAGCCTATACAGTCGAATCACTTGTAGAGCAGAATGGGTTTAAATTGAGATGACATTCTGATTACATGTGATGAAACTGATATTAGTAGAGTTCTTTTTAAAGTTTAATTCTTTAAGGTGTGAGATCGTAAGCATGTGATTTAAAGTCTTTTAAAGTGAACATTATGATGCTGACCACATTCACTACTGGCAAATGAAAGCAATTGAGTTTTAGAACGCTGACTTGCAATTTTTATAAAACATTACAAAAAATGTTCTTCAAATGGTTGAAGAGTGTATGCAGCTAAAACAAAAGTACACCTGCTATACATGTGTATTCATTGTGTTACTCTGGATTATGAGCAAGTGCTTACACACATGGCGATGCCATAAAGCAGTTTTAGCGTGTCTCATTTAATAAGCCACTGTTTCTGAGCTCCCGGTTGCTAGCCATGCTAACGGCTGCCGTCCCTTGGGGGGGGGGTCACTGGCGTCCAATGAGACGCTGTAACCCCGGATGACTCAATCTTTCTCTTCACACTGCGTGACACTAGTCACCCGACTGGGCCGCCACTCCCAGCCAGCGCTGGCACAAGCAGCCAGCACTGGCACGGTCCGGATCCAACACCAGGACCCTGGATGGGGCCTAATCCATGCACTAGAACAAGCGGCCTTATTAACAACTGGGTTTTCAACAGGGGGGTTGAAAACTGCAGACCCTTAAAGGTACAGTAGGGGGGTTCGCTGGTCGGTCTTGATAGGCACTGACTATTTATAGATTTGGGAAGATATTGGGGGGGGAAAACCCCGGCAGGAGCCAGCAGCTCAACTTGCAGCCGTGAGAAGCCGTGTAAACCTTCATAATTTTGTGATCAGTGTTTCTGTCTATGACTGTCCGTGTCCGTGTACTGGCACGGACGAGGGACGTCAGATGGTTTCACTTACCGAAAGATTTTACGAATGACAATTTCTTATAAATGAACATGGAGACTTGGGTTTGGATTCAGTTTTTTTTCTGCCTCTTGGTGATTTTTTTTTTTTACAGATATATATTTGTATTGTTTTCTTGGAGGACTCATTTATATTTCAAAACTATATTCCCTTGGCCTGTGCAAACCTGCATTTCCAGAACTGGTTCAATGGGCCTCAGTTCATACTTTTTTTTAGTATATCTGGTGCAGTTTGGGCAGCAGTTCTGTTCTGAAGGGACTCTATGTGCGTTTGAACAACAGGAACACCGGCTGGACTGTGTGATGCTTGTTGGTGTCTCTTTTGTTGTTTATTTGCATAAACATGTTTTTAGAACAGGGTTTGTATAAGTGCAATTATAGGATAAGGGTCCTGTAAAAGCAAGGACAACCCCCAAAAAAAAGATGAAAAAAATGATGCTTTTTGCCATTAAATTACATTTATTTGGCAGACACTTTTATCCAAAGTGAAGTACAATAATGGTATACCGAAGGTCATTGGAACAACTACAAAACACAGGTCTGATAAGGTACAATACTCATTATATAACAGTTCACACAGTAAACATTACTCTCTGACCTAATCTATGCCAAGTCAAACCAGGAGGCATGACAAGCTACAACATCAAGATAATAATACAAAGCCCTCTTGAACATATGTATACCAACTTCCATTGTACCAAAGGAAAGTAAATAGCACCAGCTTCTTTCCTGTGAAAAGGCTATAAACAAGATGGCCAGATCCTTGGGATTTCTTAAACTATTTTGAACTTGATTATATTAATTTGATGTTATTCAAAATCTTCAAGTAGTTTTATTGTTACATCGCCCATGTAAACACTTTATTCTGATAACTGTAGCACACATTTGCCAGTATCCTGGTCATATTCTTATATTAATAGACATGCTTCTATTAAATGTTATATGGAGTGAGTGAATGAATGAATGAATGAATCATTGCATTTATATAGCACTTTTCCAAACGCTCATAGTGCTTTATAGTGATGAGTGAGTACTCACCTCACCCACTACCATGTTGACACTTATTCAGAATATGCCTCTTACCCACTCCCCCCCCTAAAAAAACAACACAATTACCATGTGAGCTTGCTATTGTGGCAATCCTAAAAATCTTGCATTGTTTTTGGAATAACGGTGAGACAAATTTTTGTCTTTTCAGTTATAAAACATGAATAGACTGAAATGTGTTTTTATTGGACGTGCTGTTCTTGCATGCTGTTCCTGATATTAGCCAAGCTACTGCAAATTGAGACATTGAAACTATGGTTACGTTGAAGCTATGGTTACGGAGAGAGCTTCACCTACGTTACCGTATGTATTAGAGTCAGAATTTACTGATGAGGAGCTGCAACAGATTCAGGCTGAGAGGTCAAAGGTGGTCGATGGGAATGTGAGCTGGTGTGCTGAAGTAAGTCTCATTTGAGAACCACTGTCCACATTTCTCAGTAGATCTGGGTTGTCTAGAGGTAGTTGGTGAAAGTTACTTGAGGATTTTTTTTGTCCTTTTTCTCCCCCTGCAAGTTGAAATTGCAGAAGCAGGAGCCATTTTGAGGCCCTTGGATTTGTTTCTGTTGTCAGGTGCTGCCTTCACATGTAGTGCTGTTGATACTGGAAGCGATTTCAGACACTTCTTTCCCTGAAAGCTTTCTGGCTGCATGCGGCGTAGGTTGGGACTCCAGGGGGGTATTTCACAAACCATGATTACTGAGTTAGCTGGATAGCTGCGCTGGTTGCGGTGCCTCTGAACCCTTGACGTGCAGCGGCTCCTGCAGCTGTGCCTGCCCTGCAGTGTCCGGCGTGGTGTCACGTTCCAGGTCCACAAATCCGGAGTATAAAGTACTGCACGATACAGTACGACAGAATACCAACTGCCCTGTCCTGTTTAGCATGGTTTTACCATGAAGTCTGTTTAGCAGAACATTCTGCTTGGGCAGTGCCTGAAAACGTTTTTGACCATCGATTTCTGGGAATCTGCTTACCCAAGTGCAAGTTTAAGCACTGCAAGATAAATAAACTTACATGCATATTTAAAAATGCACGTAGGATTGCCAGATTTTTCAAGTGAAACTTGCTTGCACTAAAAAATGTTTTGTTGTAAATGCTGTTGTTTTTTGTGCCGTGTGCATTAGGTACAAACTGTGACAGTAAACGGACCCTTCTGATGTGTGCACAGTGTACCAGGAGTGTACTGTTGCATCTGGTCACTAAAATAATTTTTTTGTTTTTGACATTCCTTTCTTGTATAATTAGCCAGGTGCTAATGCCAGTGCTGACCTCATAGGGATTTAGATGATAATGCAGGTTGAAACCATTCTGGTTCACGTACCCTAGATAAACTGGTGTCCCTGGTCATAATAGATCCAACTGGATATGAGAATGCATGTAATTAAAAATACAGTACAGTCCATAAATATTTTGGCAGTGACACGACTTGTGTTGGTTTGGCTCTGTACTCCGGCACAATGATTTGAAATGAAACAATGAAATATGTAGTTAAAGTGCAGGCTGAGGGTAATTAATTTGAGGGCATTTACATCCATATTGAATGTAGAAATGTCAGCCTTACATTGCATGTCAGTTATACATTGCTGCCACCCCCCCCCCTTTTTTCAGGGGACCATAAGTAATTCCAAAATAATAAGAAATTTTTGCAAAAGGAAAAAAACAATGAAAAAGTGGACATCTCTCCAAAACCACAGATCTGGTACGAAATTTCATTCATGTCCAATAGGGGGCTTGTGTGGGATACTCTGAAGACTATATATATAAATATATATATATATACACATACAGATATACAGGAATATCAATGGTGATCATATTTCATGGCACATATAAATAGCTTATTCAGAATATGACTAACCAGGATGAGGACCATTTCCCAGAATACTGCATGCATGTAAATGTAGTCATTGACTGTGCTCCTGATAAGCAGTACTCAAACTGTCTAGCTGCCTTGCCAGGACCCTGCTCCTGGACAATGGGGCTTTGTTCTATGAAAATATCATTAGCAGTGTGTACCGAAGCTAAGTGGTGTGCTGCTGTCTTATTATTGAAGGGAATTACGCAGATGTACAGGCCAGATTTATGACTGGCAGTAAGCCTTTGCTTAAGTACACATTTAAAATATGCACGCCTTACCTGGCCTGCTGTTTTACGCTGGGGTTTGTGCAACGGATCACTTAATCTTACTTACAACTAATTTGTTGTGGTAGAACAATAAATTGTGTTTCTGAAAAGTGTGGGGAAATATATATGGCCCAGAGTCGGTAAACAAATGTCTTTAACCCTGACAAACAATGTTTTAAAAAAATATATTTTGATAATTGCTGACCTCGCTAAACTGTGCTCGTGAAAACAAAAAAAAGCAAACGCTTGAATTTGATAGTGAGGCAAATTTAAAAAAAGTTTTTGGTTGAATCTAGTTTTTTGAGAAAAGAGAAAAGCGACTGGTGTAGAATGATTTATTTTAGCAAAAAAAAACAGCAAAATACAATGATACAAAATCATACTTGCAAAATAAGGTAGAGCTTACAGGATGCACTCATCAGTATTTTTCTGAAACAATATCAGGCTAGGCAAGGAGGTCCTGTCCTGTCCTGTCCTGTTCTGTCCTGTCCTGTGGCTATCCCAGTACAAACACAGTGGTGAGAAGTGCCATCGTAGTCTGCAGTCTGAAGTAATTCCATCTAGGACGGGGTCAAAAATAGACGACGCAATTCACAAAGATCACGCCGACCATAGCACAGTGAGCCACACACACAGCTAACACTGCTCTGCACTAACTGTAGTGATCCAAAGCAGAGTGCAGTGACTACAGATTTGATGAGTCAGCAGAATAACATTTTTTGTAATATTCACCAATCAGACCAGACTGATAGACTGGCAGTAAATCTTTTGCATCTTTTATTTAAAAATGTTGGCTGAACCATTGCTGGGTGAATATGCCTTATTGTTTGAAATTTCAGAATCGCTGCATGTGACTCATACCTACCCGATTGAAAATGGTTGCTTATTGAAAAAGGGTGTGTATATATATGTACATATGTATATATATGTGTATATATATATATACATATACAAAACATAATAATTAAGCAATACACTGTACAAAATGTTTTTTTTAAAAGAAAGAGTTCACTGTCTTGTCTCTCTTAATCTTTTGTCCAGCTTTTGTCATCTTAGTTTTTTAACGTTCTTGGGATTGGGGGGGGTGGTGGTGATGGGGGTGCTTTATATCTGATCCCTGAGGTCGAAAAAAAGAAGCATCGTTCTCTTCCAAAAATAGCTCACGTGTGCCGTACTGGCCCGTATGGGGAGCAGGCAGCGAGTCCATCGCGTACTCATGAAGGTCAGAGATATTACTTAGGAAGGGGTCCACAATGCCTTCTCCCTGACGCTTTATTTTAAACCTCACACACTACCAAAACGAACCCGTCACCGGACACACAGGGAGAGTGCGGAAGTGAACCGGTACTCATAAGGACAAAAACACTTTGGGCCACGTAGTCTTATTCATTCAGCCAAAAATATCCGGATCGTTGCTTTAACGGGCTTCTGAGTGACTCATCAACACTGGTGGAGTGACGTGTCTCTGGTACCAGATTCGGACAGTGCCAGTGCAGACTGTGGGCAGCAGGCCACATAATAGGCCATCCCATCCCCCCGAGCGGGGGGCCTCCCGTTGGCACAGAATTTGTGTCTCGCTAGTGACCCCTACTGGCCAGGAAGCTTCAGTCTGCTCGCACCTGCTAGGCATGCTGGGTAATCCTCTGCTGTAAATGCCTGTAGCTCAGCCGGTGGACTGGGCAGTTTAAAAAACAAAATAATATCTGCTTCTGGCAGCATTGACAAATCAGATGAGCCTACACATATGTAACTAGGGATCTAAATTTGGAGGGGGAAAAAAAGAGATTGTGGCCAAAGACTGGTTAAAGTAGCACTTCTTTTGGTGATTTGCTGCAGCGTGTTCCATCAAAAAAAACTTTTCATTTTATACCTAGTTGCTGTGTAAGTTACATTATTCATGTGTAATGAATTTAATAAATCACTTAATTCAGAATTTGACCCTTGCAAAACCTCTTCAGCTCCAAGTGTTCCTAAAAAACCTTGCCTTCTCACCATAGTTACCGTGTTGTATGAATGAGGCTAAACTGTCTTAGTGGCGAGTAAAATAGTATTCTGTATAAGTATTCTAGGATTCAGTTTTAAATATTTATTTACCATATTAATCCTGTTTGTGATTCCCGAACCGCTTTATACTTTAAGGAAAGGAAACACAGTAAGGAACGAACTTTCAGAAGAGGGTGATTTTTTAGATTTTTTTTTATTTTTAAAACAAAGTGGCCACTATTGACCAGTCATATTGATCTGTTTATAGGGTTAGGTTTTTCTGCAGTTGTTTTCAGCCAGCCAGTGGGTCCAGTAAGCGCACAGAAACCTCTGGGAGAATCTGGAGTTTGGAGTTACACGGTCAGGTAGCTCTCAGCCCAAGCTGGATCAGTAATGCACAGTAGGCCACTTAGCTCAGTAGAGTGCAGTTAGGGCGCTTCTCCCCATCAAACACAGTTTTTATTTCCCTCTGTCGGAGTGCAATGGTGTGTTTCTCTCTTCCAGAGCACAGCAGGGCGTTGCTGTTAATCAGCGGACAGTTGGGTGTTTTCTCTGCAGCAGAGTGCGCCATTGGGTATTTATCTTTCACAGTGCAGTAGGGTAATTCTCTCCATTAGAGCACAGCGGGGCATACCTCTCAATTGGAGTTCAGTAGCCTGTTTCTCTTAATTAGATGGCATCGGCACACTTTTCCTCATCAGAACACGGTAGAACTGACAAGTGTATATTCAATATTCAAATATATTTTGAATAGGTGGAAAAAATAAACATTATAATTATTCACAATAATGTTAGAATATGCAATCACGGTATGGCGGTATCCCCCCAATCAGAGCACAGTAGGGAATTTCCCCCAATCATAGCTAAGTTGGGCATTTTTTTTCCAATCAGAACACAGTAGGGCATTTCCCCCAACCAGAGCTCAGTAGGTTATTTTCCTCCAATCAGAGCACAGTAGGGTATTTCCCCCAATCAGAGCACAGTAGGGCATTTCCCCCCCAATCAGAATGCAGTACGGTATTTACCCCCCCAATCAGAGCTCAGTTGAGTGTTTTCCTCCATCAGTGCACAGTAGGGTATTTGTCTCAATCAGTGCTCAGTAGGGCGTTTCCATTAGAGTGCAGCGGGGGCATTTCTCTCCATCACCGCACAGTAGGATGTTCCTCTCAATCACAGGGCTGTAAAGCATTCATCTCAATCAGAGCCCAGCAGGGAGTTTCCTGCTGCCTGAGTGCAGTAGAACCAGCAAGGCCCCTACTTACGGTCCACGCATATTTACTTCCGTCAAGTGCTGGCTTGCCACCTGTCAACTGTTAGCCTGGCTGGGTGAGGCACTCAGAACAGTGATTTGAGTGATTAGATTAAATGCCGAATGGATGGGCTATCTATTGCCAAACTCATTTGAAGGTACCAGCATCTCAACAGTCATATGTGACTTCATTTTATCCTCCAGCTGTGAATTAATATGGTTTGATTTGGCCTTTGTTGTCACTTCATGAATGTTTGTTGCATCCTATTGCTTTTTAAATATAATGTTATTATTGTTCCAGGATTCTATTATCTTACAGTAATCCTGTTTGGTTTTTGTTATTTGCATATTGTTTATGATAATTCTGTTTGTCAGTCTACTTTTTTTAAAACTCATTTGCACAATTTTGTACTGCCTAGTTATCACCATTATTTTGTGTTGCATTCTAAATTTACTCTGCAGTAGTGCTATTTTTCAGGGTGCTGTGCCAGCATATTAGATGAGAAATGCAATTTCTAAATTTTTAAAGACTCACAGTATTTCGCATTGGCTATTTTTATTAGTCAATGCAAGTTTAATTATTGGTTTAATTGTGTGGGATGGTGTGTTCACATTTTGCCAACAAACAAGAATTTGAGGGGAAATTAAAATCATAAAATATATCTTTGCCTGATTATTTTCTTTTGGCTCACAGATATTCACGATTTCTCTTATCCTATGCTCCTCTGCAGGAAGGAAGAGAGATCACTTCACCTTTCGGAGGGTGAACTGGTTGGAGGTGAAACGGCATAGGTCCCACCCTGAGGAGACAGATTGGGAACGACCCTCCCCCCCCCCCACCCACCCGAACGTTTGAAATGAGCTCCCACGACAAGCGACACGGGGGTTACCGAGGAGGCGCGCAGGGGCACGGCAGACACGGCGACGGCTTCGGCGACGCCTCCGGGTTCATGGACGAAACGGACCGGGAGGTGAGCAGCCTGACGGACCGGGCCTTCCGGAGCCTCTGCATCGGGGAGGAGGCCGTCTACAACGACTCCTCCCCCGTCGAGCGCCACAAGGCCTTCGCCGACGAGGCGCGAAGCCACGAGGCCGTCAAAGGGAGCGCCGGGGTAACGCTCCCCCGCGGGGTCGGCGAGCCGCACGGAGAAGCGGCGGGAACTTGGGGGGGCGCTCCGATGCTCCAACGTTTCGTGACGGATGAGACCGCGGCCAAGCAGGAGCACCACGCCCTCGCCGGCGACTGCGTTTCCCACCATAGCAATGGCGTCATAGAAGCCACCTGGCAGCAGAAACGGACCTCGTCTCTCATCGGTGCGTTCGGCGCGGCGGAGTACGACGGGAACGGCGGCGTGGCGGCCGACGCCGCTGTGATGTCACAGGATTCCGTATACCAGCAAGGCGGCGACCCCTGGGGCGGCTCGGCCCTGCTGAGCATCCAGAAGGAACTGTCCGAATTCTCCTCCGTCTATCACCAGAGCATTAAGGGCAGTACCCTCACCCAAAACAGAAATCACTTTCAGTCGTCCGAGGTAGCAGCTGCTCCCCAGATACCGCCGAACGCAGAGTCCTCCGCTCCCTCCTCGACCTTCCTGAAGAGCAGCAGCAGATGCAGTAGCAGCTTCAAGACGCCCAGCACCAGGAACTTCTTTCTCCACAGTGAATTCAGCCCATTCCAGACGTGGAAGGAGTACAACCGCCTCCTGTACGACAGGGATGCCATGCCCCACGTCCCGTCCACAAGTCAGTCCCCCAGGTGGTACGACTCCCCTTTCTACAGAGAGCTAACGGTGGCCCACAGAGCTCAGATGGTCCAGCTGGAAGAGCAGGGATCTCATCGCAAACAGTACGACAACGTTCTCCCGGCTGAGCCGCCGGCGTCTGCAGTCTGGCAGAAAGCGTCCGCCATCGAAAAGCGGAGCGAGTCAGAGGTAAACGTCAACTGCCCGCCTTG
This sequence comes from Anguilla rostrata, assembly GCF_018555375.3. Lineage (NCBI taxonomy): Eukaryota > Metazoa > Chordata > Actinopteri > Anguilliformes > Anguillidae > Anguilla > Anguilla rostrata. The sequence goes on along the minus strand of NC_057950.1, from coordinate 2,987,223 downwards.
GAAGAGGAGGCAAGAGCCGGTGAAGAATCAGAACCGTCCCTGTACGGCATCGCCCTTGAGCGACAAGCTGAGGCGAAAGGAAGACGTTCTGGTTTCCACGGGCAGGGCGTCGGCAACTAACCTCAAGGTGCAGACGGTGGCAGACGAGCAGACGTCAAATAGCGGGACCCCGTTCAGCATATCCCAGCTCCTGACGCCCACCATCCACCCGAGACAGGAGACGGAAACTTCCGAAATCCTGCAGTACGCGCTTTCTCCCAACGTCCTCGACCCGCCGCTGTCACCCGAGTCCGATCCCAGGCCGACCCCGGAGATCAAACCACGCAACAAGTACAAGGCCATGGCCTCCAGTTTGCTGTTCAACCTCAAAGACAACAGGAAAAGAGTGAAGAGCACGTACACCCCGACCATGTTCAAGAGCACGGAAATCGCAGATCACAGCAAACAGCCCTCGCAGCTGGACTCTCTCACCGGTAAGGAGGGAGGCGTTACCTCAGACACACCCCTGTCCTGGACCGGCGCACTTGTGAGATCAAACGTAATGGATCTCCAGTCTGTCAACAGCCCCGTTGCCCAAAACACCAAAACGCACGCGGTCACCTACGTAAGACGCGCCGAAGGCAGCCGTTCGGACGACTATCTGACGTTAATCTCGCCCAAGACTGTCAGGGAAGCTTCCAGTTACCGGAGCTTCAGTCACACGCCGCAGGAGAGCGGGTCTTTCAGAGACAGGCTCGCCGAGGGCCAAGGTGGCCGGCATGTGGACTCCAAATCAAACGAGACTCCTGGGAGAAAGAGACCGGACCCCTCTTCGTGGAAGGCCGGCGAGTTTGGGAGCCAACGAGAGCAGGATACGAAATACAAGGCTCCAGAAACGCAAGGGCCACCTCAGCCGTTTAATAAGAGAGACGTACCCACGTCGAGAGTAAACGAACACGTGGGAAACGCAAGGACTGGAGAACAATACGATTATAAACTGGAAGCAGATGCGAATTTAGTTAAAAACAAC
>NC_057950.1:1571214-1673714 GCF_018555375.3 Anguilla rostrata | reverse complement strand
AAAAAGTAACTCCTTCAGACCGAGGCGGTTCCGCCAGCGTTCGTCCGGTCCACAGGTACGCCCGCTTTCGCGAAAATTCTGCGGAGGGGTGTAAAATGGAATCGCCCCTCCAGAAAGCGAGGCCATCAGGAGAGCACTTCAGTAGAGGAAAGATCCCAAACCCTTCTGAAGTAACAAAGGAAACGAGCAGCCTTTCCAAGCCTGCATTCCCTATTGAGAAGGTGAGATCACAATAGCTGAGGTCAGATGCACACTGAACTACTACCTCTAAAATAATGTTTTTTTCCCCATTTGTCAAGACTTAATCAAATGGTAAATTGTTACGGTGAAGAAAACAGCAGAAATCTGTGGCTTATAATTGGTATTTGTAGTTTGTACTACAAAATGCTCTCTCTCTCTCTCTTTCTCTTTCACACACACCATCAGCTGAGCAGATTGCGGAGAGTTCTTTGGATGCTTTGTGAGAAGAGGCGCGGCAGATCAAGTCGTCTGGACGGCTTCTCTTTCTCCGTGCCCCGGCAGACGAGCCTGCTGCCGACCGCGCCGGAGAATCAGAGAGCATCCCCGCCGTCTGGCTGTCACTCTCCGCCCATTCGGAGCCCAAATGGGGCCCGCGCTCAGCTTTCTGCGCGATTATTCATCCTGACGGGGGCACTGACAGTAAAAAAAAAAAAAAGAGAGAGCTGCAGGTTCTGGTACATCTACATACATTATTCAAGTCTCAGTTCTTCTGGGTGAACCGTGGAAGTACTGTATCTTCAAAACACTAGAAACTGGCCCAATATCCAATAAACAAGGTTTAAGTATTTGGAATCATTTTATATTTTAATCCACCTACTGTCATGTGTAAATAATCTCTGTTCCTTAGGCTGCACTCATTATCTTTTCTTTACCCGTTGTCTTTTAGCCAAGCTTTTGATCGATATGATCAATCCGTGCCACTGCTCCCTTGTTTCACCACCCCCACTGCTCTTTCTGATACACTCACATGGATCATTGAAGAGCCCAATTGTGTTTCTAGTTTCCCCGTGTTTTGCTTAAATGCTATGGTTCTTTTTTTAAAACCGCATTTACCTCACACATCCAAATGTCCGTCACAATTTTTTGTGTTTTCTCTTTAGAAAAGGGGCAACGAGTAGTCAAGCGCAGATTTCAGACCGTATGAAACCGGTACGAACCGACAGTTCATTTAAATATGAGTCATGCCAATCTCCGCGAAGCTAACGCGCCGGTACCTCCGTGGAACCGATATCGCCAGCGAACGCCCGTCTCTGCGCGTCTCCCACTCACGTCCATCACGGGTAACCAGTAACGCTGGGGACAGACACATCTGAGGCGTCTCCCACATGCGCGGGGATGCAGAGCGCGCGGTTGGAAACACCGAAATTCTTCCACTCTATTCATTAGCTCTCCAGGTTGTAGGGGAAGCCTGTACACTGATATTTCTCGATATTTCAATAAAGATTTCACATATACGGTTGATAAGTGCTCAAAGCGACTGACATCAGTCCTTGAAAATCTAGCGCATTTGAGTGTTGTGCCGGCCTAATTTGTTCACATGTATTTGCGCAAACTTGTGGAATCCTTTAGCACTAATATATCTAAACCATCGGTTTTTGAAAAACACAGATTAGCTCAGCTTTAAAACACGATTAAAATGAACTGCAGTTTGTGCAGTTCCAGTCAGCAGTCGTCGTGCTCTCAATATCAGGCCAGGTTTTTTTGAAGGACATTATTTTGTTCAATATTTTCTCCTTCCCGGGGATTGCGAACAAATCCTATAAGCGAACAGGAAATTAAGACAAATGACAGAATATTTCTTAATATCCCAGCAAATAAAGATGTGTGGGAGAACTCCGTCCCAAACTTCAAAAAAGTAATAAAACATCCATTAGCTCAAACTTCGAAAATAATGTGGAGACAAGATAATGTGCAAATTCAGTTTTGCTCCTTCCGAAGCCTGCTTTCGGAAAAAAGAAAAAAAAGAAAAAAAACATTCCCTGCTCATTTAGATCTATGCGCGTGTCCGTGCTCATTTCATTGTCACTTCTGGGGCCAGCCCCGCCAATAAAAATGCATTCAGGAACACAGCATAGTCACAGTATGGATTAGCTAACCATCCATCCAATGACATTTATATTTTAATGACCAAGTCAATACACAGTCCACGGGGCTATTAATAACAAAATATCAGGGATCAATTATGCATTGCCCTGTTTTTAAAGAGCTTGTATTAAACTCTTTGACTTCCTTAATATTTTTTCCAATGCACTGAAGGAAGGCATTCCTCATCACAACTCACCTGCGATCGATACAGTGGGTCTGTACTGTGCAGCGATACTTTCTGTTTATAATCTAAACGCGGCTCACAGTGTGCTCTGGGTCGGGATGCTTCAGAACTGTGTATTTAAAGTAATTTAGAAAACTTTACTTAAACGAACTACCATAAAAGCAAACTAACCAACATAAAAAATAGAATTACTGAAACGAAGTAGATTTTTCAGAGGTGAAGACTTTTGAGAGGGGGAGAGTACGGATGCCCTTAGATCTGCATGCAAAGCTACCTCTCCACCATAACTCCGGAGCAGGCACTGAAGTTCAAAGTAATGAACCCCGCCCATTTTCTGGGCATAGCTCTAGTCAACCAATCAATCGCTTCAATTCGGTGAGGGCTGAGGTTTGAAGGCTGTCACTCCAGGAGGTGTTGGAACAGCGTGAACCGTCACACTCCCAAAGACCGCCAAACACGTCCCCAATGTTCCTATTGCTGCTATTGCCCCCAGGCAGTTAGGCCAAGTCTGAAGACCTTTGGGTTTTGAGACTAGGACACCCTACAGAAGTGATTCCCAGCCCGGTTCCTGGACATCTACCATCCTGTAGGTTTCCACTCCAACCCTAACAAAGCCGCACCTCATTCAACAGCTAAAGCAGGGCTGCCCAACCCTGTTCCAAGAAATCTACCATCCTGTAAGTTTCCACTTCAACCCTAACAAAGCCACACCACATTCAACAGCTAGACAGGGCTGCCCAACCCTGTTCCAAGAGATCTACCATCCTGTAGGTTTCCACTCCAACCCTAACAAAGCACACCTCATTCAACAGGGCTGCCCAACCCTGCTCTCATAGATCTACTGTCCTGTAGTTTTTAATTTCAACCCTAATATGGCACATGCGATTCTACTGATTATGAGCTCAATGAGATCTCTAGCTGTTGAATGAGGTGTGCTTTGTTAGCACTGTTACCTCACTTGCTTGCTTTTTGGGGGGGTTCAAGCCTGGTTTTTTCTCTGTATCTTGCTCTTTCTCTGCTACTCAATAAAGCGTCTTCAGGCCAGTTCTCTGTAAAAAGCCCTATACAAATAAAAGTTGATTTGATTTGTTGTGCGAAACCCTCCAGGACAGGAGATCTCCTGGAACACGGTTGGGAACCGCTGCCCTGCAGGGAGCCGAGTCACACACTCCCAGACCTGTCCTCCGGAGCCCAGCGACAGGCCGGATGACGAGGACTGCCACGTGCCTCCGGATGGCAGTTGCCATGGTTTCTTTTTCCATGACACACTTAGGACACGCTGTACCCTCAGCTCGGTTCAAATCTCAGTATGATACAATAATGATGTTCTACAAAATATTAAAGCAGAAGTTGATAATCATTAGACTGTATACTGGATACACATTACGGCACGCACATGTCCATACCCGCATACACACAAGGTCACACAGTCACGCACCTGGGCATGAGCACACGCAGATGCACGCACACACTATCTGCCACAACATGAGCTTGAATTCCAGGTCAGACCACTTCTAAATGACTGCCCAACACACATACACACACACACACACACACTGCTGGAGATGTAGAAAGGGGTAGATTTCGCCCAAAGGAACTTAGACAGACCCTTTTGAAATCTGGAATAATGCTGCCCATTTTCGCTCTTCCTTCAGTGCAAAAAATCTATACAAAAAGCAAGGAACTGTGCTTTTAACCTAATTACTGCAGTCCATTAAAGTTAATCAAACATCCCTTCTCTTACGTAAGAGCAATTCCAGCATCATTTTAGCATTAAAATAACATGACCTAAGACATCTACCATTGTTAATAATGATTTGATTTCAAAGAGAGAAGATGTTTCATTTCTGTGTTTTAATAAAAAAAAGTGTTTCGTGCTGTAGGCCTCAGTGCAGCGTCCCCCCCTGAAGCCCTCCCCAGCCTTGGCAAAATTGCTGTTTACCCCCCTCCCCCCAGCCCCCTCACGCCGCCCCCCCAGCCCAGGACTCGTGTGTCAGCCGGGCTTTGGGCCAGCTGGCCATCAGGCAGTCAGTCACAGGGTTTAGGATGCCCCCCCACTCCCCCCAGCAGATCTTTTGGCACAGCCCCCCATGCCAGCAGCAGCAGCTGTATCCAAACTCCTGACCCCCCCCCCCCGCCCCCGGCATCAAAGCCCCCCCAGGATTCAGGGGTGATTGGCAGGACCCTGACGCCCACCACCAGACCAAATCCATCGCCTGCACTCAGAACCAACCTGGGATATAATCAATACAGTCATCACCACAACTGAAGAAAATCCGGTAAATGTAATTAAACAACTGTGCACAGCACCCACTCTGTTCTCATCCACCCTACCCTCTATCTGCACAGGCGAGATTAAGGTGCCAACAGGGGGGTTGCAGTGGAAAGAGGGGGGCATGCCTCCTTACCCCAGTCCACAATTACAAATTTACCCCCTCTCCTTTGTCCGCTGGCAAACCGATGCAAACTCAGCCCATATCTATGCACCAGTGCCGTAAGGTCTTATGGAGAACTAAGCAAAGGCAAATGCTTGAATGGCCAGTCATGTGACACACACTAGTAACCTGCCTCTCCGAACGCACTATGAGCCAATCAGCATCAGGCCTGGTGCCAGCTCACCTTTCTGAGAGTGTAGACCACGGTCGATGGTATTAAAGGCTTCTCTTACGCTCTGTAGTTTTCTCCCAAACACGTGTCTATAAGCACTTACAGACAGAGCCACAGGCTCTTCCTGGACAGGCGACCCCAGCCCTGCAGTTCAGTCCGTATCCTCAAGATGTCACTGTAGGCACTCCAATTTCCCTAATCAGTGGTAAGCAGTCAAAGGAATGTTGCCAATTGTACAATTAAGGACAAATTAAAGAGCTTGTTGGCGGAAGGGTGGAAGTCTGGGGGAATTCAATCTCATACCGAAAGGGCCACTGTGTGTGTGGGCTTCTCTTCAGGGTCAGCAGAAAAACACCTGATTCAACTAATTCAGGCCTCATTACTTGCTCAGGCTGTGCTTCTATACGGCCTGTTTGCTCAGGCTGTGGGACTCTATGACCTGTTTGCTCAGGCTGTGCTGCTATAGGCCTGTGTGCTCAGGCTGTGCTGCTGTAGGCCTGTTTGCTCAGGCTGTGCTGCTATAGGCCTGTGTGCTCAGGCTGTGCTGCTATAGGCCTGTTTGCTCAGGCTATGGGACTCTATGGCTGTGTTTGCTCAGGCTGTGCTGCTATAGGCCTGTGTGCTCAGGCTGTGCTGCTATAGGCCTGTGTGCTCAGGCTGTGCTGCAATAGGCCTGTGTGCTCAGGCTGTGCTGCTATAGGCCTGTGTGCTCAGGCTGTGCTGCTGTAGGCCTGTTTGCTCAGGCTGTGCTGAGGCGTTACTCGGTGAGATGGCGTTGCTCTTCTGGGGTGTTTCATTAGCGAGTTCACACCACATCTGAGAGGCGCGCTGAGCTGCCGCCAGCCAGGGACAGATCGACGTGTCACACACAACTGCCTTCTGGCTGGTTTCCATCCCACCTCCACCCCTCACTACCCCCCAAACCCCCAACACCCCCACACCCCCCCAACCCCCAACCCCCCCACCCCCACTACCCCCACTACCCCCCAACCCCCAACTGCAGTGTCCAAGCCGCACACAAGCCTACTGTAACACAATCTCTTAAACTTGTACATTGATTCCAATTAAAGCATGCTATTATTTAATCCGTTACACCACAAATGCACGCAACAATACAATCTGTGTTACTGAAAATGGATGCTGAACCAAAACGCTTTCAAAGGGATAAAATTGTATAAAGATGATATTATGATCCCTAAAATTGTGGATGTGCACTACAAGCATGTGCTCCAAATATTTAAACATGAATCATTTTAATGATCTTTTTTTTCGTAGTCGTTTAAGTTGCTTCATTTTTTGTCCAGCGATCTCCACCCCCACACGATCATAACTGTTCATTAAGGGGGAAAAAAGCAATCATTAAAATATCTGCAAAAATGTACCTGTAAAAGCACTCCAAAAACAACCCTACTCTAAAATGGTCTATTACACTGAAAACGTGTGCGTTTCCCCAGAGGAGGTGGCGTTCTGTGATAAATAACACAGAGAGAACAAGAGAATCAGGATTCAGCGTAAACTGCACAGTCATCTCAGGGGGGACTTCCGTTAGAAAACATACCCAAAAACCTTTCACAGGTGAATCGGCTAAGACCGGATACAGGATTTTAACCAAACCAAGAGGCCCCATTTTTTGGGAACATGATACTGAATTACCCCTGGGGGGAGGGGGTTTGAATACTAATCAGCTTTAATCCACACTGCCATTAAACTACAAGTCCCAGCATGAGTTCACGGTGAGGGACTTCAGGGTAAGAACCACACTGGAGCCCGTTTGACCTTTTCAGACAGCGCGACATTTCAGTGCTGTCTGCTGTGAATAAATATGTCGTGTGTGTCTCCCAGCGTCCCTTTCGATGACTGTCGTCTGCGTGTTTGTGGCGTCGCCTCTTTGTGCTGACCCACTGTCGCAAAATGAATCATGCAAATGAACAATAAACGCCACGGGTCTCCCCATCGAGTCTGGTTCCTCTCGTGGACTCTTCCTAAATGCCAGCGATGGAGTTTCTCCCTGACACTGCCCCCCCCCCCCCTCCCCCAGCTTGCTTTGGTGGGCGTTCATGCTGGGGTTAGGGTGGGGGGGGTTGGCTGTATAGCACAGTGTGACAGCTCTTTTGTAAAATGTACTATATAGTTTTTAAAAAAAAATCTTTGTTGTATTTTATATGTTGTTTTAACTGAATGTGCAGGTAGGGTTAGGGTTAGGGTTAGGGTTAGGGTTTTTTTTAAAATCTTTGTTGTATTTTGTAAGGTGTTTTAACTGAATGTGCAGGTAGGGTTAGGGTTAGGGTTAGGGTTAGGGTTTTTTTTTTTAAATCTTTGTTGTATTTTATATGGTGTTTTAACTGAATGTGCGGGAAGGTCCGGTAAAAATGAAACCTTAATGAAACCAACCTGGCGGTTGATTAAACAGCCTTAGTGGGGCTGCACTGTTACATAAATGAGTCTACTGCAGAAGAGGAGCGCAGTAATGAGCTGTGCTGCTCAGCGCAGAGAGGCTGTTACACTCAGGGGGGGGGGGGGGGGCAGACAGGAGCGGGAGCGGGGGGGGGGGCAGACGGAGTGGGAGCGGGCGGGGGGGGGGGGGTCAGACAGGAGCGGAGCGGGCGGTGGGACAGGGTTAGGGTGGGGGGCAGACGGGGGAGCGGGAGCGGGGGGGGGGCAGACAGGAGCGGGAGTGGGGCGGGGGGGGGGCAGACAGGAGCGGGAGCGGGGCGGGGGGGCAGGGTTAGGGGTGGCGGCGGGGTGGGGGGGTACAGTCTGTCAGGGTTAGTAAACGATGGCGGCTGGGGAGAGATTGCGCTCTCCATCCTCTTTTGATGAAGACAGGACGAGGTGCTCGGGGAGGAGGGGTGGGGAGATTAAAAGGGCGGACGGCTCGTCCTCGCTGGCCGTAGCGCCCGCCGTGGCTCTGATGAGGTCAGCAGCTCTGGCGCAGGCCGCGCTGCTCTTACAGAAGGACCTTCGCCCACGAGCCACAGGAAGTACAGCGCAGGAAACCGGCACGGCCGCACACGCCCGTCCAGAGAGGAGCTGAGAGAACGCTCTCTCCCGTCACGCCTGCGGTCTGCGCAGTCCGCATGCGCATTTAAATGCGTTACATTATTGCGCAAATCTCGCTATCATTTGCAAATAATAATATTGTTGAAAATACATATTTTCTCTTTCAAAATGGTAAATGGACTGCATTTATATACCGCTTTTATCCAAAGTGCTTTACAATTGATGCCTCTCATTCGCCAGAGCAGTTAGGGGTTAGGTGTCTTGCTCAAGGACACTTTGACACGCCCAGGGCGGGGTTTGAACCGGTAACCCTCCGACTGCCAGACAATCGGTCTTACCTCCTGAGCTATGTCGCCCCTATGGGTCGACATAGTCAGTTATCAGTCAGTGGTCAGTTATCTGCAGGAATTATAGTGGCCTGTAGAGTTAAAGTATTTCAAATAATATTTAGGGAAGTATTTGCCCCAGGTCTGGTGTGCAGGGAAGTATTTGCCCCAGGGCTGGGGTGCAGTGAGGTATTTGCCTCAGGGCTGGTGTGCAGTGAGGTATTTGCCTCAGGGCTGGTGTGCAGTGAAGTATTTGCCCCAGGGCTGGGGTGCAGTGAAGTATTTGCCCCAGGGCTGGGGTGCAGTGAAGTATTTGCCCCAGGGCTGGGGTGCAGTGAGGTATTTGCCCCAGGGCTGGGGTGCAGTGAGTATTTGCCCCAGGCTGGGTGCAGTGAGGTATTTGCCCCAGGGCTGGGGTGCAGTGAAGTATTTGCCCCAGGGCTGGTGTGCAGTGAGGTATTTGCCCCAGGGCTGATGTGCAGTGAGGTATTTGCCCCAGGGCTGATGTGCTCCACCCATTTCTAAAAGCTGCTCTTTTAGATTCTCATCCTCTCCTCCAAATGTCAGAACGAAACCCATTTTCCCTCCTGACAAACACCACGCATGCCTCTTCCTTCCAAGCCCTCGGAAGTTAACATCAGGAGATCTGCGTCTGGGTGACACAGACGGTGTTCGTCAAACAGGAATGTCTTTCCCCAAAACTGTCAGAACAGAACACCGCTGCCAAGAACACGTTCTCTCAAATCTCCACACTGCACACAGTGCCTGTACCTTTTGAGCCATAAGGGTCTATTTAAGGAATCTTCTTTTCTTGGGTAGTTTCCAGATGGAACTCCAGTAACATCAATATAAGGATGATTGACATCTTCACAGCAAACCCCAGTAAAACCAGCCAATCCTCACACATGTTGTTTTTCCCTCCTCCTCTCTCACGTGTTAAGCCTCAGTCCCTCTGGTCTCTCTTCCTCTCTTTCATCTCTTCCTCTCCCCCTAGTCTCTCCCTCTCCCACACTCTCTCTCTTTCTCTCTCGTTTCTGTGATTCCGGTTTAATTCTGGAAAACTTGTATCAAATCGATACTGAACACAAGAATACAGTTCTGAATGCTGGATGTCTTGAATACACCCCCTTCTCCTCGACCCGGCACACACACACACACATGCGCACATGTACACGCGCACGCACACGCGCACATGCACACACACACAAAACCCCACACAAATACATTCAAAGGCATCTGATCCTAAGGACTTGAATACCCAAATAGTTCAATCTCAGCGCATGCCTTAATGATGACCTAACACGCATACAACACCGACAGACCACACCTGTATAGATGCAATCCACTGAGAGCAGCACTGCATGCACACACACACACACACACACCACACACACACACACACACCCCTCACCACACCACACTCACACTCATCACATCACACTACACACACAGGCAAATGCACACACTGCTCACACACAGGCAAATGCACACTCACACACACACACATACAGCAAATCACACTACTGCACCACAACAACACACACACATGGCAAATGCACACATACACACAACACACACCCAGGCACACTGGACCACACACACACACACACACACACAAAACACACAACACTCACACACACGCTCACACTCACACTCACACTCACACAGGCAAAATGAACACACTCGCACACACACACACACACACTCACACACACAGGAAAAATGCACACACTCACACACACACACATACAGGCAAAATGCACACACTCGCACACACACACACACACACACACAGGCAAAATGCACACACATGCACACACGCACACACACACACAGGCAAAATGCACACACACACACACACACACTACAGCAACACACTACACACAACACACACACACAAATACAACACACAAGATCACACCACACACGTGCGTGCACACACCCACTCAGCCAAACGCACATTCACACACTAACACACGAAACACAAACACACACATGCACACATCTGCACTTACTGGTAACAATTCGCGAGCAACCAATCAACTGAGAAAGCCTGCTGACCTGGGGATATGGACAACCAAAACCTGTGAACGGTTGGACAGAACTCACACTAACTGGCTGACAGAGAGACAGACAGACAGACCCACTACACCAGCACTCTGCCCTGGCCATTTCATACAGTTGTACAACTCGTCTGTCTGTGGATGGGGAGGCGGGGCTAAGTGTAAACAAATAGGATGAATGATGAAGTTCAGACTGAGTGCATTACAGTAACCAGGCCAAATAAGAGCGGCTGCTCTCCTGTCCCAGTGAACCCGGGCCAAGTCTGGGGCGGGGCGGGGCGAGGCCGAGCGGAGCGGAGCGTCTACCTCAGCAGAACCCAATCTGCACCGGACGGAGTGTTCTGGTTGGCCGGGGTCAGTGCCATAAATCAAAATGTCAGCCACTTCCTTTTAAACGGCTCGGTCTTTACACGGACCAATAAAACACGTCAAAACACAAACTGCCACAGCTCAATCTCAGAGATCAGTGACTAATCTACAGTGATACCAGAGAAAATTCAGCTCTATCCCAGAGATAACTGACCAATGCACAGCGATCATACCACAGAAATATTCCAAGTCCAAGTCACAGCTATGAAAAAATGCTACAAGCAACATTTTGTAAACGAAAAATAATGAATACAAAGATGAACACAAAATGATTCAAATCAATGTTACCATGAAATACATTAAGGGGGCATGTCTGACCTGTGTCACAAGTCCATGGCAACAGTACCCATGGAAACCCTCTGTTTGGCTGGGAAGAACATGGTGGCCACTGAGCTGCTACTAGGCCTGGCATCAAAAAAATCTGGTTTGTGTTAAAATCACCAAAGCTTTTGTAAACACCAGGTAGTTTTGCCCTTTCAGAATAAGCAACATAAGCTCATGCATGCATGCATTTATTTATGACGGCAAAATATGAATTCCAGGGTCCCAGCGGCTAATTTTAAATTTGCATACTGTCCAGCATGCAATGCTGTCAGAAATGCCAGTGAAGATTTCCTGCGTACTTAAAGGATCGATGCTAATTATTTTAAAGAGGAACAAGCAGGAAAGGGGGCTTGATTTAATAAGGGAGTGCAAAAACAACTCCAAGAGCGGATGTACATGAGTGTGACGTATGCTCAAGCAGACCAGTAAGTGTGAAAAACATAGAAAGCGATGCACAGCCCGCCAGACACTAATGCCTCATTCATTAGGTCTTGAAACCTAAAGGTCGTAGCTTCGATTCCACAGTAGGACACTAATATTTTGTACTTGACTTGAGAGAAAAAGAAAAGATTTTAAGTTTTAGCACAAGACAAAGACTTTTTTGCAGTGTAGTTTTTCTCTCTTTCTCTCTTTCTCTCTCACGTGTTCAGCCTCGGTCCCCCTGGTCTCCCTTCTTCACTCCCTAGTCTCTCACTCCTTCTCCCTCTCTCTCTCCTTCTCCCACTCTCTCTCTATGTCTCCCACTCTCTCTCCTTCTCCCACTGTCTCTCTCTACGTCTCCCACTCTCTCTCTTTTGCCCTCCCTCTCTCTCCCTCCCCCCCTCTCCCTCTCTCATTGTTACGCCATCTTGCCCACGCACATGCCCAGGTGATGTTCCTGAGGGAGTGGGGGGGTGATGGGGAGGTCACGTTGCATCTTTTCCCAGACCGCTCCATGGTGGGGGGGGGAGGCACTGCTAGTGCTTGGCACCGCTGAGATATGCCAGCGCTCCTACAGATCGCGTTCCCCCCCCCCCCTCGCCTGGATCGGTTACCGGAGAGCCTGGGAATGGCGGGGAGCGTGGGCCGCGTTCTGGAACGTCTTCTGGATCACGCCAGGAATGCTGGGAAAGGCTGGATCCTGTACATTTTCTACACCGCCGCTTTCCCGGGTAGAGGTCATTAACACGTATCCCTGCACTGCCAATCTGCTCTGTTTACATGCATAACGAAAAGCCTGACTACACCCCCCCTTCCTCCCCCCCTTTCTTACGGGTACGTAGGAACAACCCTGCGCTCCCATAACAACTTCTGTGATTCAAATGTCAAAGAACCAGACGCACAGAAGAGAATCTGAGTCAACCCCCAACCAGCCTGCGTTAAAGACAAGGTCCGGCAGTTCAGCGTAGCTGTCAGGTTTATATTTAGCACGATAGCACGATAGCAATGCTTCACTTTTCACAGTTTATATCTGAGGGTTACGGTATCGCCTTGTGGTTGCCCCGGACACGCGAACTGCTTCAGAGATGTGGCTAACGAGTTAGCCGTCACCTGTAGTTTGGACCGCTTATCTCAGGGCACACCTGTGAAAGAGACCTCAGTCTCGAGTGTATCCCCTCGGCGTAAATAAAGGAACGATGATGATGATGATGATTTCATTTTGATCTTGGAGAAAGAGACTCTTCGCGCACGCGTGACTCACGCGAGAACAGGACCGCGGTGGAGGCGGGCCGTTTGTAGCGCGGCTTTGTAAAACTCGACCGCTGCTCCCACAGAGCTGCTCAGAGCAGCCTTAACGCCGCCCGTGTGTGGCTGAAGGCACACAGAACATAAAAGCCGCGTCTTCAACAGCTGTGTGACCACGCCAGCTAACCTCCACTGGCACTCATAGACAGAAAATCACCCACTTTGTTTACTTTGTTTACAATGTAAAAAAAAGGATCCATCCTTAATCAAAGCCACCCTGCTACTTGTTTCTAAAAAACAAAGAGGATTGTGGGAAAGGTTTAAATCCTGGGTGTTCAGCGACTTATCTGCCATCGCGTTTCCCATTAAGGGGAACAAAACAAATATGGAGGCATCCATCATCGAGGCTGGTGGAGACCAGCGTTGGGAGATAAGAATATCTCTGCCGTGGATTTCAGCAAATCGGTTTTCTTTCTGGCCAGCTTATCTGCATGCTGACATCCGCCACTAACCGCCTTTTCCCCCAAATACAGCACGCTTCCCCCAAATACAGCACGCTGTTCCCCCAAATACAGCATGCTGTTCCCCCAAATACAGCACGCTGTTCCCCCAAATACAGCACACTGTTCCCCCAAATACAGCACACTGTTCCCCCAAATACAGCACTCTGTTCCCCCAAATACAGCATGCTGTTCCCCCAAATACAGCACACTGTTCCCCCAAATACAGCATGCTGTTCCCCAAATACAGCACACTGTTCCCAAATCACTACTCTGTTCCCCAAATAACAACTGACTCCAAATACAGCACACTGTTCCAAATACGCACATGTTCCCCAAATCAGCACTCTGTTCCCCAAATACAGCATGCTGTTCCCCAAATACAGCACCTTTCCCCCAAATACAGCATGCTGTTCCCCAAATACAGCACACTGTTCCCCCAAATACAGCCACTGTTCCCCAAATACAGCACACTGTTCCCCCAAATACAGCATGCTGTTCCCCCAAATACAGCACACTGTTCCCCCAAATACAGCACACTGTTCCCCCAAATACAGCACGCCTCCAGGGTCTGCTTCACATTCCCATTGCAAATGGCATTAAGGCACGAGGTCAGGGGAAGCTCACCGACTGTGTGATTTATTTTGGCCCATACCTCTCTCTCTCTCTGCATCTCTCCCTCCCTCTCTCTCTCTCTGTCTCTCTATCTCTCAGTCTCTGTCAATCTTTCTATCCCTGTCTATGTCTCAGTCTCTATCTCTGTGCCTGTCTGTCTGTCTCTTACTCTCTCTCTTTGTCACTGACTATTTCTCAGTCTCTCTCTCTCTCTCTCTCTCTGTCTCTCTGTGTCTGTCTCTCTCTCTCTCTCTCTCTGTGTCTGTCTGTCTCTCTGTCTCTCTCTCTCGCTCTCTCTCTCTCTGTCTGCGATGCCATGGCAACAGAATCTCGCTCGTGCTGTAAGGGAGCAGGATAGCAGTGATTTATTTCTTCTACTTTAAATGTGCTCTTGGCGCTTCGTTTGGAGGCCACCGGTTCCTATCCCCGTCCTCATTGGCACCCCACCCCATCCTGCAACCCACCCCACCCCACCCCATCCCACAACCAACCCCACCCCACCCCACCCCATCCAACCCCCCCACCTCACCCCCCTGCCACCCCCACCCCTCCACACCACCACCTCTGCACCACCCACCGCACTCCCACCCACCCTGTAACCAACTCCACCCCACCCCACCCCAACCCAACCCACCCTACCCCGCTCCACCCCACCCTGCCCTGCCCCACCCCTCCCACACGTAGGAAGGGCTCTGCTCCACAGCCCCACCTGCTCAGAGTGAAACTGGGAGGCAGGACAAGAATCCACTCCCACCCCCACCCCCACCCCCACACCCCTCCATCCACATCACCGCCAGCAACCACAAAGCCTCCACACCCTTCCCATCACACCACAAAAATGAGCAGCTTAATCGCTCATTTCCCATACGGGTCATGTGACTAGGCTTACAGATTCAGTCGTCTTTTTTCTTTAGTCATCAAAGCTAAAGCTTGGATAACTTATGCAGTAAATCCTCAAAATGCAATCTGTATTCGCTATGATTGTTTTTATATGGTTGCGCTACGCTGAGAGGGGAAAACAAACTGCGATAGAATTTCACTCATTTCTCATTTCTGTGGGACAGAATTTGAAAACATTTATTATTAAAAGACAGCGTACAGAAAATGGTGTCAGCATTTTCAAACGAATGAGAGTTACGGGCAGTGCTATGAAGTGGGCTTTTATTTTGAAGGCCAAAAAAAGGAAAAAAAGAATTCATTTCAATTCAGTTTAAGGATTTAAGAAAACAAGCCTTTCAATCACTGACAGACTCATTGTGATGACAAAGGTCAAAGTGCAAAGTTGCCTCCAGTTTTATCATGAAAGAGAACGGAGACATTGGAGCTGAAGTGGCAGCTTACATTTTGCATGAGAGACTATTTTAAGCTCAGGAGGGCAAGGGAATAACAAGCATCTTCAATGGCAATGGCGGCTTTCAGCACAGACAGGTAATGCAACAGTGACATCGCACAAATGAAAAAGCGATCTACTGTTTTTTAAAAATATAAAAGTAAATGGCTGTATTTATTTATTCTCACTATTTTTCAGCAAGATGACTCTGCTCTGATAGAATTCAACAGTATTTCACCCAGAACCAAAACTAGTCTGTGGTTTTTTATATAGTTTTTAAAAAACCACACCAGCGTGTCAGAAGGCTATGTGCTGCCCTGTGGGGCTTTAAAAGTGAAAGACTAAAAGCCTCCAGTCTGGCACTCAAGGAGGCAGGCAGACATTGTTCCGGCTCATTCCATCTCACACTATCAGGTCAAACGTGTTTTTTTTTCCTCCTTCTTTCTTTTTCATAAATCTGGCACCCGACCTGGTGCAGCAGAAGTTCCATTCCAACGGGCGACTGTCTGCAGCCACAGCCGCGTACGTGCGCTAACCCCACTGCCGATTTGGGAGAGTGCAGACACGCACAAGCTCTCCTCTGAAACACGCGGTGTCGCTCATCGCAGAGTGGAGTCGCAGGAGGACCTTTACCACGCAGTCCACCCGGCCAGCGGGGATCGCTAGATAGCGATGGAACACAGACCCCTAGCCAACGGAACCCTCCCGTATCCTGGGCGACACACTCGCCAAGTGCACACCTCCCTACGGAGCTACCAGCCACAGTGGGCACTGGCACGGTCCGGATTCGATACGAGATCGTGGGGCTCATCCACGCACCACAACGGGGCGCCTTAACCGAATGGGCCACCCAGCAGCTCAAAATGCGTTTAGAGAGAAATGGCTGACCGATGGCAGGACCGCGAGATAGGACCGGTTCGGTCACTCGGACCGGGGTGGTTCTGGCATGTTCCCAGCCTGATCCCAACAGGCACTCCACAGGGGCGTGGAATTCTGCGCAGAGGGAGACCATTACAGCGCGAGGCAAGACACTGTCCACTGTCCTGAGGTGAGATGCCCGTGGTCACCTCCCATTAAAACCCCCCAAGACACTGTCCTGAGGTGAGATGCCCGTGGTCACCTCCCATTAAAACCCCCCCCCCAAGACACTGTCCTGAGGTGAGATGCCCGTGGTCACCTCCCATTAAAACCCCCCCAGGACAGCTGTTTCACACGAGCCACGGCACATCCAGCCAGAGAGCATCTGAGCGCTCGTTCGGCAGATGAACCCTTGGGTTTTCTGTGCTCGGTGTTCAGTGGGCGGCGTTCGCAACCGAGGGGTCACTCCGTGCGAAAGCCGAGGCTCCTACCAGTGTTCCAACTGTTGCTAGGCAGCTGGGTGTCAGCTGACTTCTATTATGAAACTGCGTAGACACACTGAGGCGACCGTTTCGCGGCAATGTTGGCAAACGCCACAGAACATCAGCTGAAGCCCGAACGTGCCCAGTGGCAGAATGGCACAAGAACAAGCCGATGGCAAGACACACCTCTTTTATGAAATATCTTTTTTTTTTAATGAAACACGGGTGTGTGTGTGTGTGGCCGTGTGTGCATAATTTGGTTTAACATTTTTAAATCGGTTGAAAAAATGCCTCATTGATGTGAGTGTGACATCACCTTATCATGTCCAATACTGCATCCTATCAGCATTCAGAGGGAAAAGGGGGAAAAAATTGAGAGCTTTTAAGCCTCAACACAAGAGACACTCATGTTGCCATGACGCCAGTTCTAAACATCTGTGTAATGTGTATGCTTCTCCTGAGCCCAAATTTCTCTCTGGGTACCAATCTGATCGTTTCAAACGCTTTGATTAAAACACGCTTGTGAATACTGTCATTTTCCTCCATCTATTCTGGCTCCACTGCCTTTCAGGGGGATGACAGTACCTACACTGTTATATAAGTCTGATTACTGGAGGAGCTCTGATCCAATCAGACGTCTCCTGGTGCAGATATGCTCCAATCAGCCGTCTCCTGGTGCAGATATGCTCCAATCAGCCGTCTCCTTGTGTAGATCTGCTCCAATCAGCCGTCTCCTGGTTTAGATCTGCTCCAATCACCCGTCTCCTGGTGTAGATTTTCTCCAATCAGCCGTCTCCAGGTGTAGATCTACTCGGATCTCATTGGCTGCTGTGCCCAGGGCCTTGCATCCCGTGCAGATCAGCACGCGCGTCTGACCCGTCCCGCCCTCTCTCTGCGAGCCCCATCGTTTAAGCGGGATATCGATTCGCAGCTGATGGAAGACCCACCCTTCTGTGGCTCCAGATCACTCTACCACACACCAGCTTCACCCCCCTCGCCCCCCCCCCCCCCCCCCCCAAAATCTGCCACACCTGGCACTCTGCTTGTCGTCATTACCCCTCCTCTCCCCTCCACTCCTCCAAAAACGGATGATAAATTTCACCCGTTTCTTCAGACCAGCACAAGATGGCTGACCATGCTGTGGCTGGCTGACTTTGTGACTTTTCCTTTTCATAGAGTAACTGAGAATGGCACAAAGAAGTGTCACTGGGATTTTTTTGTCAGGATGTGGTACTTGTGTTTAATGTATAATAAGTACATTTTGCAAGTGATATCTAAAAACTTTAAAAAATAAGACGTTTGCTACCTGCTCACTAAATGCATTTATAATCAGTACCAATGTGCTTATCAACTGTTTTCTAGCAGTATAACAAAACCCCCGACGATGAAGTGTGATGTGTGATTTTAACACCCATCACAGAAAGCACACAATGCAGGCCATAGCGAGAAAATTACATAAGCTGACAGATCGCAGCTCTGAGAAATTAAAGAATTGCTGCATGATCCTTGATCACAAACTCAGCCGTCTAAAGTATATTACAGATAAAGTATTACAGACCAGCATGCCATGAAACACAGAGTACCCTAAGCATGGACGTCCAGTAGCCAGACAGTTACTGCATCTGTGAGTATTAGCTCTGTCCAGCGAGTAGCCTCAAAGGTTTACTTTCCGTATTGACAAGCAGGCCAGAAACAGAACAGACAATAAACAGACATTTTAACAGCAATTTTCTGTTGGAAGAGTGAAACAGGCCAGCCCCTATATATAAATAATGATAAGCTGTAAATAAATTACACCTTTGTTCAAATTAAAGAAAAAAAATTAAATACTGTACATATCTGCTTAAATGCAAATGATTTATTATGAAAATATGTGTGGGGTGCTAGAAAACCATAATTTCTGAGGGATTCCAATGCAAACTGCTGCTGTAGTACACTGAACACTGAGCACAGTCTTTTTTCCCCCCTCTGCCTTGATTTACTGAACATTTTGTGCTGTGTTGCCTTTCGCTTGGAGAGAATAATCCCCCCCCCCTCCCTCCCCCCGCCACATCAGCCCCACCCTGCCTGCTTTTCCGTGAAAACAACAAACCATTGAGAGCCGTTGGTCGGAGCCGTTGGTCGCAGCCCAAATGGATTCGTCATTGATTTGTTCCCTGCTGAACATTCTATCCGAAAGGCTAAGGCTTCTTATATAGGATGTTATGCCCTGGTGCGATTCAAGACATTTATCACTAATTACATGACAATAATCATATTTTCTCCGTGAAAATATAATAATAATAATAATAATAATAATAATAATAATAATAATAATAAATCATCAGCACTGAATAACATTTGTTACAATATCCTTAGCCTGCTCCTTTATCTCTTATGATGACTGACCACACCCACGTTGTTCACTAAACTCGCGCCTGTCCGTTATCACTGGCTGTAGCCGGGTTCGGCACACAGCCGCCCGTGTAGAAAGCAGGCTGATTCTTTGTGCCGGTCGTCAATAGTTGCTGTGCCGATGCTCCGTGCGCTTAGCAACAGGTTGGTGTACCATGGTGCGATACCGGCTATGGCCAACAGCCCGCCTAGTCAGAGAGAATAACCGGCTCTGCACGCGCTCCTCCACTCTCGAGATAATAGAATCGCTTCGAACAAAGGAAGCGTCTGAGCTGCCGGGTCTGCTCTCTCTGAAGAGCGGCGAGTCCTGTAGCTAACGTAGCCCCATTAATAAGACTTGACACACTGGCGAAACAGTGTAAACAGTGTAAAGCCGAGCCGGTGCTTTAAAAAACACGGAACGGAGATGACCCAGGCTCTCCCCTAAACCCGCTTTTTAATGCTTTTAATTAATCTACATTCTCGGAGGAAACACGCTGGTATCCTCGATATCAGCTGAACTAGAAGCTGCCCTTTTTAGATTTTTAAATTAATTATCTTATTTTTGAAGGAAATCCCTTCTGTATTACTTTCCATTCTCAGCCGCTAAGGGTTTATCCGGCGCTTCCTCTGTTCTGTCCCCAAGCTGCACCCGTCACAGGTGCCCTGGCAACAGCGAGCCCTTTTGATCATCGCGATTAAGGCACGGCTGTCACGACGCCGTCACTGGTGGAGAGTAACGCACCAGCTCTGAGCCAAGAACCGCGGACCAAGTGCACGAGAGGAATCCGTTTATATCGCGAGGCTGGGGAAACAAGGAGACAGGTGTGCGCACAACACCTCCAGGTTCCCCTCCTCTAAGTCAGTGTTCTAGAACTCCGTGGCTTTCAACGACCAAGTAGCGATTGTTACATCAGCATTAGAATGTTCAGCTGAGAACACTCTAATCACAAATGTGTGATCTTACACCTCAGAGTGTTAATCTCCAAACTGCACAGTGGAGCCCCAAACCCTGCTTCACAGGAACGACAACCCTAAGACTCACTCACGAGAACAAAGAAGAATAAATTTAGGCACTTGTGAAAGGAAATAAAAGCAGTCCTTCCCTTATGCAGCCCTAACTTTATCCAGAGTCAGAGAAATTCAGCCAAATGAGCCTCCATCCCCTGGGCTCAGCGCTGAGAAAAGCCAAGACCCCTCAGACAAGACGTATTACCCAGCATGCCTCCTTACCTTTTTCCCTTTCTTCTTACGGTGCGCTGGCTTCGCCGAGCCCTTATCCTTGGCTTCCTCGCTCATTCCGGATGGCTCTCCTCCTGCCTTGTTTTTATTCCCACATGAAGGGCTGAGGCGGGCTGGCTGGAGTTGGCAAAGTCAGCCCCAAGTCCATAAAAACGGGGTCCAGGTGGGTCCAGGTGGGGGAGCGAGGCCAGCGGAGGAAGAGGGAGTGGTGGGAGGGGCGTGGGCGCTGTGGAGCGCTCGGGCACCACTTCAAGCGGCGCGGGTATTCGCCTGGGCAGCGCCTCCTCTCCCGCACGCTCCAAGCAGGGCGTGGAAGAAAGAGGGAGGAAAAAAAGGGGAGATGAGGAGAAGGAGGAGGAGAGAAGGGATGCTGAAGAAAGACAGAGGGAAGTATTCCTGAGGAGCTGTATGTATCCTGCAGGGCTGGCAGCCTCTGGAACCCAACAGGCTCTCTGCTTCAGACCCCTCAGGTCCTCTCCTCAGCCGAGAAGGTACTGATGGAGACTCTTTCAGCTACAGAGAGTGGGAGAGGCAGAGAGAGAGAGAGAGAGGGGGGGGGAGAGAGAGAAAGAGAGAGTGTGTGTGTGCGAGACAGAGAAAGAGACACAGAGAGAGAGAGGGAGGAAGAGAGAGAGCAATAAAGAGAGAGGCAGAGAGAGTGACACACGCACTCAACACACAAAGAGAATGAGAGAAGGAGGGAGGGGGAGAGAAAGAGGGAGAGAGAGAGAGAGAGTGAAATTAGCGGCAGATTGCTGTCAGCTCTGGGTAGCGATCGCTCAGCAGCGGCTGGTGTCTGCCAGGCACACGGCGGTATTAAAAGTGATCCCAGGGAACGGCTGCCGGCCTGTGGGGGGGCGGGGGGGGGGGGGGGGGGCGCCTCATTAACATGATGCATCAGGTCCTTCCAGAAAAGGAGGCCACCAGGTCTGGTGCCAATAAGATCAGGTTACCCAGTCTAGAGGAAAAGCCCCTCCCTCCTGTACGGACACTCGCAGCACAGCCAGACTGCTGGACATGACACCTGGGAAATGCAATATATACAAATATATATTTTTAAATAAAATAGATAATTAATTTAAAAATCTGAAATCTATATGTGTGTGTGTGTGAGCATGTGCGGGTGTGTGTATGTGACCGTGTGTGTATGTGTGTGCACGCATGCATGAGTGTGTGTTTATTGTGCAATGCTGTGAAATTTAGGAAATTGGCACTAATTTATGAAAGATATTAATTATATCGTAAGAATATGTCCGCATATTTACAGCATGTGCATTGTGTTCCATTTCTGTGTGGGGAGACAGGGGTCAGGGGTCATCTGTGACTTCATCAGTCATGCATTTCTGTTATTTTTCCCTCCTCTGCCGGATAAACGGGGCGTTCTTTATCAGAGGGCCAGACGAGCGACCCAGCTCACCACCGCAAGCGCGATCGCTTGCATCATCCCCCCCCCATACGAGCCCCCCCAGCCAGACCCACCGGCACCATGGCGACAGACCCAGCCTCGCACTCGCTGCGCTCAGACCAGCTGCGGCCAGCTGACGGGGGGAGGAAGCGCTGGCGTGAGGCTCACCGACGGGCGTGAGACTCACCGACAGGCGCTTCGCACGGCGACACAAACCGGCTTCCACTCCACACGCTCTCTCCAGGACTCCCAGCCCAGCGGCAGTGTGGTATTCTGGGTAAGGAACTGGTCACAGGTTCAATTCCTGGGTAGGACACTGCCGTTGCACCCCTCAGCAAGGTACTTGACCTGAACTGCTTCAGTGTATGTCCAGCTGTATAAATGGATGCCATGTAAATGCTACGTAGAACATTCTATGTAGAGTGTTGTGTCAGTCGCTCTAGACGAGACCTAAATGCCTGTAATGCAATGTTAAGAAATCCCTGCGCCCGTCTCTTTAGGACGGCTCTAGCCAGGTGGAAGGATTATGACCAGCGATAACAGACTCATCGCTGTGGAGCTACTGCCCTTATTATCCATCAGACTGATTAATAAATTAAACGCTGGGCAGGACTCTTATCTGGGACTCAAGCCTGAGATGATCGTTCAGAACAAATAATGGAATTACAACTGAGACCATTAGCTAACATCACTGCACTGCAAGTGCTGCACTCGGACCACAAAATATATTTGCATAATAGTTTTTTTTCTCATAATAGATTCTTCCTCTCAAATAGCAGCATATAAAATATTAATTTTCAGAACTGTGCACTGAGGAAAATGTGCATAAATAAATGAAAATGCTGGCAGGTAATGTAGCGTTGGCAGCAGAGGTGACGAGGAATTGCCCAGCCAATCCATGCCATGTTTAACTGCTCTGTATAATTACACTCAGTCTGCTACCTCTATTCATTTCAGTCATGTGACCATTTCCCCTAACAGCACACTTAAGTGTCTATGACTGCGACCTAAAATCCAGCACTGGGTAGGCATGTTATTATTCTGCAATGAGCACATCAATCATCACAGCAAGCTTCTAGAATTAAACATGGAGAAGCTCTGAGCTTGAGGGAGTGCCTTCTGCCAGATCAATAACTGGGTAAGCATGCCGACTCCCTGGCCTGCCCTCTGCTGGCCAAGATGGAGCATTGCACAAACAAAGCAGGTGCCCATAGCTCAGCACAGGGGAGCCATCTTTCTTACACAGGCTTCGATGGAAGAGCAAGGAAAATATCAGTCAGAGGAGACAGAAATACTGTACAGCAGAGCTGCCCAACCCTGTTCCACGATGTTATTATTTTATTTTAATTATTATTATTAAGAGGAGATTTTTCATTTGGATATGGTAATTTTCTTTAGTTGGCCACCACAGCTAACTTTTCAGAATAAATTAATAAAGTTTTTATTTATGTGTGTGCTCAGTGCCTCCAAACATGATTAAAATATAACTTATTGCACTGCGATCAGACTGCCAACTGAAATGGATTAGCTCAATGCAAGTTTCAACACGTCTAAAAAAGTACATCTGGCTGTTTCTCCCTGTTTGTATTTGTAATATTTGTTTTTTACAAAATAATCTGCAAGAACCCAATAACTGTCAGCTCATTTATAATGAACACTTATTGTAAATAATGATGTAATTATTATAAATAGGTATTCCTTATTATAAATAAGATACAGGTAAAAAAAAAAAAAAACATGCAGGTGCTATGCAGGGCTGGTTCCAGACAGGTAATTACCCGCTAACACCTGCACCTATGACCTCTCTGTCTTCCGCAAACAAAACTCTGCTATTCCATTCTGCCACATCAGCCGGAAATCGTACATACTCATCTCCAGGAGCAAAGCGCTTCTCTGCCAGCTCAGAGCCCACTGCTTTCACAGCTTAATATGCAGCTTAGGCCAAGGCTGAACCAAGAGCGCTATTATTTTATAAAATCTGCAAGGCTAGCATTCACTCTGTGTGTGTGTGTGTGTGTGTGTGTGTGTGTGTGTGTGTGCCCTTTCCAATAAGGGGAGGCCAGGAAGAGAAAACAATACATCTGCCGCTTAACAGAATAGACGAGGCCTTGGCAGTGTGTGGATTTAATGCGCTAGTCTGGAAAGTTCTGGAGCTATCCGTTCGCATGCGGTGTTAAACTGCGATGGATTTCCCAGCTGTAATTAAACAGGGAGCTCCCAGAATGCCAGAAGAGGTCTCTCACTCGCGTGTCTAAGCTGAGAGGACGTAATAAACGCAGTATGTTTGCTAAATGCCAGGACCAGCCTGGACACAAACAGAGATCAAGTCGCGCCGGCCCTGGAAGCAGTGGTCAGCCTCGTTCAGACGCTCTTCTGCTGACAAACTCATCTGTTTGAATTCATTAGCCATCTGTTAGCTTCCCCAGTGCAGGGACTTCTTCAAAGGAAGAATTTACCTGAAAACATATGTTTACAATCTGCAGATGTTAATGCTCAAAGCACAATTTTACCCCTTCTTGATTTCCTATATTCCCGCATATTTGTCACACTGAATGGTTTCATATCTTCAGACAAAATTTAATATTAGACGAAGGGAAACGAAGAGTAAACGCAAAACAAATGTTTAAGAATTATTATTTCAGAAGATCAGCATGCAGTGGCCTAATTGTCATTATCTTGGCAATTTTTAAAACAATCATTGATTAGGTGCTTGTCTTCTGCCAATCGATCAATCCACCCACCAGTACAGTGCAGCACATAATGAATCTTTAAAACTTTACCTAGCAGGGAATGCACAAAGGCCTCTGTGCTTCCTTTGCCTCAGGATCCCACAGTTCATCTCAGAGTCTTCGTCTATGACTACCATGGGAAGTTGATGAAATGTTTGAAGGAAACTGTGCAGTGCCAAATTGGAAGATCGGCTTTGCTGAGCAGGATGGAATTCCAAAACAGAGCATTTTATAACTTCAGAACCTAACCAAGCAGTATGTACTGGCCAGATTACAACACCAATAGGCACAACTAACAATATATATAGATTTTAGTAAATGTTGTGACGTTTTCCTTTAAATCCGTACATGGTAAATATAAAACAAAGAGGTGTGGCAAAGTAAAAAGCAATCTAAATGTTTTATTATCCTCTCGCAAGAGGATTTACTGGAGGCAGGAACTCTCTCTGTGCTCGCAAAGAAAGTGGAGACAGGAAATCTTTGTGTGCTGAACTAGAGACAAACACTTTCTCTGCACAAGCAAAGAAGTTACATGCAGATTCTGTGTAGCAGGGAAAACAGTGACTGATATTTCCATCTATACAAGCAGCTGATTTCGACAGACACTCCATCTGTGCAGGCAGAGGAAATAGCCACAGATGCTCTGTCTGTGCTGTCAGCAGATTAGAGACAGATACTATATATGTGCTAGCAGATCAGTTAGACGCAGGCTGTCCCTGTACTAGCAGAGGAGTTAGACACAGGCACTCCCTGTGTTAACAGATGGCTTAGACACAGGCACTCCCTGTCTTAACAGAGGGGTAAGAGATAGGCACTCCCTATGCTAACAAACAGTGTTAGACGGGCACTCCATCTGTGCTAGCTGAGAAAATAGCCACAGATACTATATGTGTTAGCAGATCAGTTAGACGCAGGCAGTCCCTGTGTTAACATAGGTGCTGGAGGCACTCTCTGTATTAGCAGACTGGGGGGGGTGGATCTGCAGGTCCTGTGGTCTAGCAGCCAGTCTGGGGGGTGCAGGTCCTGTGCGTTGCAGAGTGGGGGGATGCAGGTCCTGTGCGTTAGCAGAGTGGGGGGGGTGGAGTAGCAGGTCCTGTGCGTTAGCATGGGGGGGGGGGGGGGATGAGGTCTGTGCGAGAGTTGTGGGCGTGCAGAGTGGGGGGGGGGGGGGGATGCAGGTCCTGTGCGTTAGCAGAGTGGGGGGGGGGGGGTGCAGGTCCTGTGCTGCAAGTGTGCAGTCGAGCAGTGGGGAGGGTGGAGGGGGGGTGCAGGTTGTGTGCATTAGCATAGCAGAGTGGGGGGTGGGGAGGTGGGGCAGGTCCTGTGCATTCAGGCCTAACGACAAAGGTTCCAGCTCCGCCGTTACCATGGACACGCCTTCACAAGGACACTTCAGGAGTTCCCTCTCAGCCTGCCAACAAGAAAACAGACAAGGTTCAAGAGGATGCATCAGGCGAAAGCTTACATACTAAACAAATGAGTAAAACTCACACAGTGCGTATCGGTAAGAAAGAGCACAGGCTGACATTCAGATAGCCTCCAGATAGACTGTTGGTGCGAGCTGGTGCATTGTGGGAGCCCAGCTCCCCAGCAGTGGAGACGCAGCTTCCTGCGTGATGTAGCGGGTGAATCAGCATGCACACCCCACAATCAGAGCCGCTGCTAATTCACCCGGTAATACGCGGCTATAAATAACCAGCGTTCGTCTCCATTAAAAAGGACAACTTCAATACGGCTTCCGTCCCCCGCTGTTTAAAACTCCAGTTCCAGTTGTTCAGTTCTTTACCGATATTACATTCAAGGCTGATGTAGTGAAAATTAACACACATTTCACACAGTATATTTAAAGGAAATATTGATTTTTTTACAGATAGTCACAGTTCAGTTCCTCTGAACCTGTGCTTCTCACTCACAATGTATGTACGATGTATCCTTTTGGACCTACCCACTGCTCTTGTAATGTTTTAATAAATATCAGGCCATATTTTATAATGAGCAATGGTATTGAGCCAGATCTTTGGGCATGGAACGCTTAATTCCTATTCCTATTTGGAATGAAAATATTTGTTACAGCTGAAAAACAACATGAAAAGAACCTCACATTTATCTTTAACGCAACCTGCAAGACATTTTTCATTCCACAGAATGAAGCGCTTCACAGAACCTGAAAAGGGAAATGCACTGAATATTAATGTATTTTTATTTTTTTAAACCGCCCTGTGTGTTGATAACTGCCAGTTTTCAGCGGATGGCTCTGCTGACTCGGCAACCCCCAGCAGCCCCGCGCTACCCTGAGCCACCAGCGATAAGAGCAAACGCACCCGCGGGAAACAAGAAAACGATCCCGCCAAAGCTTAGCGTTCAGTCAGGGCCACATCCACACCGAGTCGCTCACATGATATAACACACGATCGCAAGTCCTCATCTTCTCTTCACCATGAGCTGTATGTCAATGCCACAGGCATGGACGAAGATCCAAAAGTCTAGACAGTGAGATATAATAAAATAATTAATGATAAATGTCATGTTTGATATTTATCTGACCCAGTGAGGGCCACCTGGAAGGTCCCCATTGCACTTCCATAAAACGGGGTGCCTCAGGGATCCATTTTTGGTCCCCTCCTGTTTTCCCAATACACCAAAGGCCTGATTTACTAAGACTTTTAGCACAAAGCTAATTACACAACCAATGATTGGTGCAAAACAAATACCATGACTAATCATTAGTCATGTTATTGGTTGTGTGTGCATTAAAAGGTTTTACACGTGCCAAAGGTCTTTGTAAATCAGGCCCTAAATCTCTTCGCTCAATATGATCTTCACATGGCTTCTTCTCCCACAACCCTTCTGACAATATCCAGCTACAGTATTTCTCTTCTTTCCACTGGCATAAGAACTGACTCCCTCAGCCTGGCTGCTGTCTGCCGTGATCAGATCTCAAGTTGGCCCATCAGTTGGCAACTTAAACTGCTTCTAACTGCTGTACCTACCAGCCGTATCCTTCCCCCCCCAGAATCTGTCCATCACCCTTGGCAACGCAACAATGTCCACCTCCCACACTGCCAAAAATCGTGCTGTAATCCTGGATAACAGACTGCCTTTCACTGACAATACTGCAGCAGTATCTCTGAGCCAGAAATTTCTCTACAACATCAGCAGAACATTTCACTTGGGGTTTCTCACTGTACGTTGCTGAATCGAAAACTATATCCCTAGGGCATTTTCTTCCTTCTGGTACTATATTCTCCATTTCTCTCCTGCATCTACTATGACATCTAAACTCACGTTGTAAGATTAAGAGCTGTGCCATGGTGAACTGTTGACCTGTCCAGGGTGTACTCCTGCCCCTCTCGCCCACTGCATGCTGGGATACACTCCCCCCAGTCCCCCCCCTCCCTCCCAAACCTGACCAGGAATAAGCTGTTTAGAAAATGGATGGATGATGTACTGTGTGCTAGTATTGGGTATGATGCGGATGACTTTGCATCAGCATCGTTTTTTTGCCAAAACCTGTTCTCACGCCGATCATTCTGAATAGGAGCGCCTGCTAAATGTGAAATGTAAACATTCAGAGGACCATAGCTAACCTCGCCAACGTTACGGATAAAGACACAATCATAAGATTCACGCCACACACACGAGAGCCCGCACATCTATCCGCTGACGCTGCGGCTTTAATTTGCGCTAACGCTTCACTCTGACGAGCCTTTAAACGCAGGGTAAAAATCTGAGATGAAGTACGACAGGGCGCTCCCCCCCTCACCTGGGAGCTCGGTCAGGCTGTGTGAGTTCTCACTGCTTCTCTGACAGCAGGAACGCAGCCCTGCAGAGGGGAAACTAACCAGCAAGTCCGGTGACCTAAATTCCCTGCCCTGTACACTGTTACCAGGGGAAAAGCCAGAACTAGCCTGGCTATGGCTGGGCCCGGATCTGCAGGAGGCTATAAGACGAACCCACACAAACGTGAGGTGTGGGATTACTATCAGGGTAGATTTGCCTTTTGGAAATAAAATCAAGGTACATCATTATAACTGTGGTAAACGTCCTCTTTGGGAGTATTGCCATGGTAACTATCCTGCTTTGGAAGAAGAATCATTATCATCAAATAAAAACAGTAGTCAACGCTCGTCCCGCCTCAGCTTTAGCCCTGGCTCAGGACCTTCACCCTAATGCACCACTCAAAATCATTTTCAAAGTCACGCTAACCTGCTAGAGCCTCACAGCAATACAAAATCAAAAACTGTCAAATGAAAGCACAGGATGTGCCTGGCATGTTCTTGAAATGATCATGATTGTAATAATGCACCCATCCATCACGTTAAAAGGCCCTTCTTAAATAGTCTAATGAAAGAGTGAGAAGCACCATTGATGCGATCGTTCATTCATGCACAGCTAGTTTGATACATTAATTAAAATTCTTACACAGAACATCCTAATAGCCTTAATAACTGTAATGCTGTTTAAAAATCTGTACTGGTAAATGCACATCGTGTTTATTTTTGGTCGATGTTGAAAGCAATCACAGTTCATTGTTGTCTGCTGGATAATTACGCTCAGAGACCCAGAACCTAATTTTCTGGCAGACTGGCGGCAGCAGAAAATGACATTAAATGTGATTACCTTGTGATGTCTTCTTATTTAAAACCCAGGCAGATTAGGTTTACCTGCGCGGCTCGGGCCATGGCTTTGGGCCCATTACGGGCGGGGTCCTGGCAGGGCACGGGCGCACGTGTGGTTCCTCACGTCTCGGTGGGGGGTGGGGGGCGGGCAAACCACTCAAAAATCCCACGCTACAGACAGAGCCCCGCCCAAGCACCATTCGAAAACAAGGTATTGGGTGTTCACCCCCGTTTCAGTACAGCCCAGTGGAAACCGCGTCACCACCTGGACTGAAGATGGAAATCTCTTGTAAAATCTCCCAGATAAATGCACCTCTTTCCTTTTCCCGTCGTTGGTGTTTTAAGCGGTATTTTAAGTAATAACGTACGACAGGCCGAATCTTTAACTTATTTCCTTAAGTGACCGCTTGGCAGACCCTTAGTGCTTTGTGTCTACTCAGCCAGTCCAGTAATGAAACGGAAATTTAAAAGCTAGTATAAGCTTGGAAGGAAACCTGGGCTAGAGACACTGTCCAAGACTCTCAGAAAAAAGCACATTTATTTGCACTATGCAGGCCATACTGTGATAGGAAAAGAACAGTGCCAGTGCCTCAAACCGAGACCATAGAATTTCGAAGGAACTTTCTGCTTGTGAAATGTGTGGTCTTCTTCTGTGGTATTTTTGAGTCACAGTGTAGAGACAGCTTTTTCTTTCAACTATTTATATACATCTATTCACACATCTGTGGTAAACCAAGCAAACAACTGCCTATGCAAAATGCACAATGACTATTTGTACTATCTACTTGGTACAAATATACCAGTAATAACCAATAATGTTACATTTTGGTAAGAAGCAATAAAGAGTCAAAAACCCTTTAGTTGCCTGTAAAATTACACCAATCACCAATGCGGAGAACCAAATTCTGATTTCAAACGATTTTACACGTTCGGTTTTTACCAGCTTCTAAAGAGTTACCTCATGCAGATACTGAACCCGGGTCTGCTCGTGCTAAGCGCAGCATTTAGAAGGAGACTGCAGCTGGGGAGCAGGCCTGACTGATGCTGACAGTGGCTTACGTAACCCTGCACAGAGCGGAGAGACACTGAGCAGAGCTGATAAGTGCCATCAGCAACCTGAGAGGAGAAGAGGAGCAGCCCAGATACAGCACTGAAACAAAGCCGCTGTACATCTCCAGCGCTGAAACTACTGAGCGATCCAGAGAAAGAGTCACGGCTGGAAGACAGCGAATTACTGGTGTGAGAGCGCACCCTCTGTCTGACGGTCGACGCGGTCGGGGAGTATCCAGGTCAAAAGAGCACCCCCTGTTTGAGGGTCGAAACGGGCTGGGCGTATCCAGGTTGAGGAGCGGGTCCCCACCCTTTTGGGGAGTTGAGGGTAGAGGGGCTGTAAGCAGACCGTCTGAGATTTGTAGCTTTAAAAAAAACTGAAATGACCTGGAATGAAAGGATAGTAAATGAGCGGTGAAATAATGGGGAATGGAAAAGCCAGAAAATAAATAGGAAAATGATCTTTCATTACCAAACATGACAAAATAACAATTTATGGTAGAATTTTTTAAACTGAATAAATTAATATGCACTGCTTCTAGTCAGGCTGGACTCCGGCATACAGGTGTAAGAGAAGGGGGTTCATTCGATTTTAATTTAATCTATTCTGGTAATGAATTCAAACCCAATTTATGAATTTAAAAACACCTATTAATGTTACATGAGGACTTTTAAAATGATTGAATTTCAGTTAATTTGTGGAAATTAACTGAAGTTGAATTGACCCCAAACCTTGACAGATATGCAGACATTAGCAGACCCAGTTACCTGGTTTCTCGCTGTTGTTCCCAGTCCAGGTGGACCTGAGAAGTATCTAATGTAAATAAATAGATTACTAATATTTACAGCCTTGCTGTCGACAACTTATGAGTGTTGTCTTCAGAAAATATTCCAATCCTTCATGTATTGGTATTCTTCTTTCATGCAAGTTTGATAACAATAATAGCCAATCTATTTTTCACTTCTGTCGCTTAATCTGACACCCGATCACAGGGCTTGTATCATATACACCAGTTATATCCCATTTGCATGAGTCATTTCACTGATTAACTCAACTCCAAACGCTCAATCTCGAAGGTATGTGGAAAAACTAATTACAAGCGTGTGAGGTTGGCTTCCAAAAATAAGTTTGGATGAGGTTTGAATCATCGCCTCCAACTCCAGCAGCATGAGATCATGAGATCTGTCAGAAGCGGTGACTGACATCACCGACAGTCCACCTGTATGATCTTGCAAACTTACCACACATCATAAGAGTCAGCCTGGTCAGATGCACAGTACAGTACTATAAGCTTACAGGTAATCTTGTCAGGCTTTAAACACCACAAGACTATGACCAGCCTTGTCAGGCTCATTGTACTTTAAGTGCCTGACATATGAGGCTAACCTTCTCATGGCCCCAAGCGTTTCTGAAGAATTTTCTGAATTTGAATGACCCTTTCAGGGTACTAAAAGCCCTCTAAGCAATCTGTAAATGTCCAGGAATGTTTATGGCCAAGTGAAAATAGTGAAGTACCTATTGAACAAAGAATAAAAAGCTTTTTGGTCAATACTTAACCCTTTGAAGAGGTTTTTTTGGAATTTTTTTTCTAGGTCAGTGTTCTAGAACTCCACTGCTTTCAGTCACCAGTAGTGATTTTTACATCAGGATTAGAATGTTCAGTTGAGCACATTCAAAATCGAATTTATCTGTGATCTTACAACTTGAACTTTAAGGTCTAAATGAAAGTCCCTTTATGACTCTCCTCACATACATAGTTAACCCTTTAAGGCTTAAAGGATTATATATGTACGTGAGGGACTTTTATCCATTCCATAATATAAAAAGCTTTTCCATGCGATGGCGGCAGCAGGGCGCCTGGCGCAGACTAATTGTGCCGGTGCTTCCACGCACCGACGACCTCACGAAGCACACGCACGCTGTGCCTCAGACGATAACTTCAGTTCCATAAATGAAACGAATGTACCGGAGAGGAAAATAATCATATGAACAATTAATAAATTACATCAATATGAGCGTAATTCTTTTTGCATCATCAATGAATTACTTATTATAGAATACCCCACAAAAATAAAAAATCCAAATATGCACTCTAAAATATTTGGAAGTAAATGTATGGAAGTAAACTGTTACAGTTATAGTGCGCAGATAGAGGTAACAGTTTACTGCCATCCGCTTGACCAGAAGCACTCTCTGACTGCCTCTTCTATCACAGTATTCCTCTCTCTCTCTCTTTCTCTTGCACTCTCTCTTTTTCTTACTCTCTCTCTCAAACTTCCATTTTCTTCTCCCATTTCCCTCAGCTGCTCCATCACCATGACGCCCCTGAACACAACTGTGAATAATGGAGCTTTCACTGGAAAAGAGCATGCGAATTTACCATCACAAAGAGCCAACAATATAACTGGTGCCTTAAAGTATGTCGGCTCAATTCATCATACTGTATATATCTTTGCCAATATGTTTCATTGAAAGACAGTGAATACAGTATAAAGAGATCTACTGTCCTGTAGGCTTTCACTCAAACCCTAACAAAGCATGTCTCATTCAACAGCTAGAGATCTTGCAGGGCTGGTAATTAGTAGAGTCAGGTGTGCCAGATTAGGGTTCAAATGAAGGCCTACAGGATAGTAAATCTGCAGGAACAGGGCTGGTTTGTGCTGGTATGGATAAACACCACCCTCCCCACAGCCACCCACCCTAAAGCTTCTTCCACCTTCCGCCCACCTAACCTGGCTCCTGTAGTCCCAAATGGACCAGATAAGAGCACGATCAGCACATGACAGTTTGAAGGCTTGTGTGTTTACACACAGCGCACTCCTGTGGGCTAGCAGCAGGGCTGTTTATAATTCTACAGAGGTAGAGCTTTTCCAATCTATGTCGCTGGCAAATTTGATCTCAGGCAGTACTCACTCTCGAGCTGGGAGCGTTCTGTATCAACATGCTTTCAAAATCCTCACCAAACAACCATTTCCTCTCATTTTATTAATCTTAGGCCTGGATAAAATCCCCGCAAAGTCATTAAATATTAAAAAAAAGAAAAGAAATGAGCTTTTAAATCGCTTAATTTGACATCATGAAACCGATGGAACATGTGAAAATCTGCAGTTTTGTATTCAGTGACACTCTCTGTGTGTACTGTAAAGCGGTTTCAGCGATAAGCCTTAAGGCTTAAAAATGAAATTCAATGTTGTTAAATCTCAGGCTCTGCGGGAGGGACCCCCGTTTCGGCCAATCATGCCCCCTGATCAAAAGGCAATCGCGCACCATGTGACACATCCAGGACTCAACCGTCAGATGGAACACTTCCTGACCTTGTCTCCATGGTTACGGTGACTCAACAGCCTGCTCAGTTCCAGATTGCATTAAATTGCTCGTAATTTACGGCACCGCGTAATCAGCCGACACAAAGGCGGCTCGCGCGGTGGGGTCATACTTTAGAGCTAGCGGCGCTGCGGGGAAGCGCACGCGGGGGGGGGGGGCTTACGTTAAAAGTGTGTGTCAAAATGCTACTCAGAACAAGCACATAACCGTCCAGACCAACGGGGCTACTCACTTCCGCAGACACATGCGTCCCACAAAACGTCCCTCAAAGGTCGTCCGTGAGTGAGTGACCACAATTTGCCATGCATAGCCCACAGCGGCAGTTCCTGCGTACTGTGGAAAAAACCAAACCCAAATCACATCCTGTTTCAGTTTAGATCTTCTCTGCTAAGTCAGTGGATCGGCGGTCTCCATCGCCCTGGGGCCCAGGACCCAGAACTCTGCTTTTCTGTAGATCCCTTTACTGAACTGGGAAATAATTACAATCAACACCACAGAGATAAACATGTCCCCAGTAGCTGTGGACAAGGAGAAAAGCTCTTTGGCCGCCCAACAGTCAGCACAGGGGATCTCTTACACCGCGAGCGCAAGAGGAGTCAGTAAAAATCAGCTCAAGCTGTGCAATAAATGTCAGCAGTGGGCAACGCTTGAAATGATCTTGAGGGGGACCGAGCAGTGTTGATACTCAAGAAACGGCATCTCCACCAAATAGGCATACAAACAGTGACACACACCTAAATGGCCCTACTCAGCCAGCTCACGCTATCCTTCAAATGATCTGACAGCCGTAAGTATGTAATACAACTTCAGGACTGCCACTTAAAGCGTTAAATCAGCTCATTTCAAGAAGCTCGTTCCCAGAGCTTCAACGTGATCATCTTCAGCACAGGCAGAGGAGTTTGGGGAGAAAGAGCAGCGCTGGCACTCGCAGGCAATCCTGAGATGCATTCTGGGAAACACACGTGCGATAGGAAGGGAGTGTAAGCCCGGGCGGGATTGAAGGAGAGCCTGAGGAGGAGGAGTAGGGCAGAGGGTCAGCACCACAGAGGGAAACCCTGCTTAATGCACATTCTCTCTGCTGGGAGAAAACAGAGGATTCAAGCAGAGACCCCGCCCACATCCAGCATCCCCTGCATCCAGCATCCTCTGCATCCAGCATCCCCTGCATCCAGCATCCCCTGCATCCAGCATCCTCTGGGAGCCAGACAAGCCATAAATCTCCTACACACACACACACACATGCAGACACGCACACACACATGCAGACACGCACACACACACACGCATGCACGCAGACACACACACATGCAGACATGCATGCACAGACACACATGCACACACATGCAGACATGCGCGCAACACACACATATATGAAGACATGCACACACACGCACACACACACACAGGTGCACGAGCACCAGATCATCAATAACGGCAACAGAGCATCAGCTGCATAAATAGTTCCACCCTGCGCCATTGGCTGTCTCTAGGATACCACCCAATATCCCATCCGTGAGAAAGGATCTCCCTGAGAAATGAGCAGCAGCAGAAGCAGACTGCACCGGTGTACATGGACAAGCAACACACTCACACAGGAGGGACTGCTGCAGAGATTGGGCCCCTCGGAAATGCTATGTCCACATACATGTACAACAGAAATGCAATTCATAGAAAACAAAATTCCCCTAAATAACAAAACTAATGTACAATAAAAATGAACAACAGAAGCCATTTCCCAGATTCACTTCAATGCTCCTCGTTTTGGATACAAATTAAAATGTGTGCGCAGCATCTGAACGATGCACGGGGAACACAGTATGTTTGAATTAACCTGAGAAACGGGTGGGGGTGCAGGGGGGGGCCCCATATTTATTTATTTTTCCAGATATTCTGTGGACGCGCCACCTGTTTGGTATTCCGAGCCACGGGATGCTTGATTGCTGGAGGGCCGATAAGGCACAGAGTCCCCATGGCAACCCAGCAAACTGACATGGCTTTGTCATGACAACCAGGGCTCCACAGGAATACTAATGTAGCGCTTGTGGTGGCGGAAACCACGCAGGTCTGCGGAGTGGTTAAAATAAAATAATGACTAAGTGTTGGAATCTGACCTCACGAAACAGGCTGAGACACACAAGTGTTCAATACATCGCACAATATGAGGTGCCGTGTGCCGTTTGCTGAAGAGGAGGAAAACACACCCAGATAGGGCGGTAAGTCGCTGTGTGTTCAGGGTGTAATAAGAGCGTCACTAAAGTATTTTAATATATGACTTGTATGGAGACATGTGCATCCAGCAAACCATGAGCCAAGCTTGTGCTTCGTTCTTGAGGGACTACTAGCTAATGCTAACTGGTCAAGTCTAGTCGGTAGTGGTGTAAAAATGCATCAATGCATTGACCTTAAGGAGGTGATTCAACTGCATCTATTTGGAATGGTAGAACTGATAATAACAGATTATAATCACAATTTCAATCAGACTATGTGCTCATTTTTGTCCAAAATAAAATTTGCAAGCTGCATGCAAAAAGGGGTTCTGGTAAAGTGGCTGTCATTTTTGAAGCAGTAGTTCAGGGTCCCTGTCTTTCTGTTAGGCCTTAATCACAGAATACACTGGCCCTGAAATATGGCACATCTAGAAAACAAATGTGCAGTGAAATTGGTGTATTGTTTTTATTTGTCTTTTGATTCCACTAATATTGAAAAAAAAAATCAGTTCCTGCAATCACATTTGAGTATTCAGCATATTTAAAAAATAATAATTCAGACAATTTTTCCCTGATAAGACAACCCCAGCAGTAGCTCCCACAGTTGTGAATGAATGAATGAATTTATTTGATGATTAAAACACACATGTAACACTGCACTGCAGTCATTAAATACATTTAAAATCACCGAGGATGAAAACACAATAAAGCCTGAAGGCTTATTTCCATTGCGGTCCTCGACATTGACACGCTGTGGTTGTCCGTGCGTGGGGGTGTTGGGCACGTGAAGGAGACCTCACCAATACGCAAAGGACCAGCACACAGCACGGTTCAGACAGCCCGCCAAAATAAAGCGCTCCCTAATCTCTAAACACGAGAGAGGGAGGTCTGACACCGTGTCCTTTCAGCACAGATATTCACCTCAGGTTCAGTTCTGACTAGCAGCCAACTAAACAAATGCGCCACTGATTGGTTAAAAATCCAAATGGCCGTGTTGTGTATGCAACAAAAAAACCAACCAATCCCAAATCCTCCTGCACGGGGCAGAATAAGAACTCAACTGCTTTCAGGATAAAATAAAATCATTTAAAATCCCAACAGAATAGCATTGGCTTGATATCATAGTGTTGGTTTACTTGGTTCTGCTTAAGATTTTGATTGCACAGGAATTTTTAATCTATACAATGATGCAAGTGCCCAGCAAGATAGGTAAGGGGCTTCTTTTACTCCTCCCTCCATCCCTCCCTCCCTCCTCAGGAGCTAACAGACCCTTTCATTAAGACCACAGCCTCATAACCACTCTCTACTGCCTTCATAACAGCAAGACTAATCCTGCACATTAACAGGCGAGCCACACAATACCACACACACACTCACACACACACCCACGCATACACACACACACACACACACACACACACACACACGCACACACACACAGCATACACACGCACACACACCCACACGTGCGCACACACACACCCACGCATACACACACGCACACACACATGCACACGCGCACACATACACCCACACGCGCACACATACACCCACACGCGCACACATACACCCACATGCGCGCGCGCGCGCACACACACACACACACGCACACACATGCACACACACGCACACACACGCACACACACATGCACACGCGCACACATACACCCACACACATACACGTGCACACACACGTGCACACACAAGTGCACACACACACACACTTTCAAAAGCACTGCTTTTATAATTCCCCTAATTAAACTGAATTCCCACTGCAGTGTGCACTGAGATTGTATCCTTTCCCAATTCAGCCGTTCATTTTAATGTGATTACTGGGCATGAAGTTCTGTGTGCAGCCAACTGTGAATTTACTTTCTTTTTTTAATTCTCTTCAGGCCTTACTTGAATAAATTATCTTGTCGTCACATTTACGTTTGGAGACCTTTGCTTGAGACGCTGCACTCTGAGAATCAGGCATGAAATAACAGGTTACAAAGCAGACAAATATTTAACAGCTCTTCCAATGCATGCGATCAAGCTGTAGTACGCATAAACCCCAAATCTAACCGTCCACAGCGCCTGGACGTGTAACAACGCTAAATATCAGCCACTCTTATACACGATCAGTAATGTGGCCCTAGATGTCACAGTAGGTTACTAACCAATCAGCGCCAGAATGGCAGTATTGGCAGAACAGGGTTGGTTGCTGTTACTGTTACACTGGTGTAGCCAGACCTCCACTGTATCCAATGCCCACCGGTCACGTCACTCACCTGATGAAAGCCCTGCGTGTCCATCTGTTCACTCCCGCCATTTTGTTGTTCCTGGGGGTCCTGCACGGAAGCCATCTTTCTCAGCAGGGATGTCCTTCAACTGTGGCTTTGAATTTTTTAAGTTAAACTTTAAGTCGTAACATGGACAGAAGGTCAAGGTGTAAATCAGATTCTGACCGACACGTAGCGAAAAAGAACCCAGAACCTGTATTTAGAAGATAACTATAGATTACCATTGAACAACCTTGTACATTCTCTTTAGTCTTTATATTGCCTTTAAAAACTGACTGGTCTGCAGTGCATGTCACTTCTCTTCACCCAGAAGACCAATACAACTATCAGTGAGTCTGTGCAGCTCAGGGTCTCTGTGACCGAGTTAACTCTTGTACTCAAGAATCAGCAAAGAGCCTCTCTGCCTGAGAATAAAGTTAGTTTAACTGATTGCAATGATTCTGTGGGCAGCCCAGAAAATATGAGCTGAATATTAACACATCTGGTCATATTTTAATCGTTATATTATTACTGTAACGAGTCTGGACTGGTCTCTGCTAATTGTACACTATTCAAATACATTAATATTATGACATGGCAAACAAAACCATGCCAGTGCTTTGTACGCAGTTCTTGCAAATGGCTTCATTTTGTATTAAAATGGTGAACACGAGCGTTCCCATGTCTGTGCCTATGCTATTACTCCCTGCAAAACCTCAAACCAAAGCTGCTTTAACTCAGTTTGGCCACTAGGTGTCTCTGTGGTATCGCACTTTAATCATTGGTTCCAAAAAACGTACAGCCATGGCAGAAAATAATTCAGCTCGCACAAATAGAGCAAAAATAAATAAATAATTAAAAAAGCTATTTCCCTATGGAATCAATAAACGTTTTGTCTATTGCAGCTGTAAAATGCATCAGCAGCGACCAGCGTTGGTTTTGGTAGAGATGCCTCCAGCACACCTGAAAAGCATGTTTCACGTCATTATATTCATTCTATTTTATTTTTACATCAGAAATGTTGTCTTCTCCTGGGTGCGTGTGCCTGAAGATTTTAGATTAGGTTAAGCTTGCAGGTAACGGCAGTTTTTACTGGATGTACTTTACTAGGTACACACGGTATCCTACACCGGTACACACGTCACCTTACACTGAGCAATCCATCTCTTCAGTGGTGGCCAGGAGACAGCAGAACCCTCCAACGTCCAAAATTCATGATCTCATAACAAAATGAAAGGAAGGCAACAAAGTATAGAAATTACAGCTTTATGTGACAAAC
The DNA here is from genome assembly GCF_018555375.3 of Anguilla rostrata. Lineage (NCBI taxonomy): Eukaryota > Metazoa > Chordata > Actinopteri > Anguilliformes > Anguillidae > Anguilla > Anguilla rostrata. Next base: position 1,634,792 of record NC_057950.1, on the reverse strand, counting down.
ATATGAACAGTATCCGCAGCATCACTACCGGCGCATGCTGAATCAGGATCCCACCAGCAGCAGGAGAGCCTTTCTTACATTACTGACATTCATACATCATATATATCACTATAATCCAGAACGACACAACTTTCTCATTGTTACATTGTAAAATCCATTTATAAAACTGCATATTTTTACTGAAGCAACAATGGCAGTGTCCCACCTGGGAATCGAACCTGCAACCTTTAGATTTCAAGTCCAGTTCCCTAACCGTTACACCACACCGCCGCCCTTGCGGTATTTGTGGATGAGGGCGTCGGCCGTTCCCAGACTCACTCTGTGCACGCTCTGGAGCTCTAAGGACGGGAAGAGGAGGGGGGCGGGACCCCCTGGTCTGTTCGGAGGGGGGGGACCCCCAGGTCTGTGCTGGGGGGGTGCAGGGGCGGAACCCCCGGGTCTGTGCTGGGGGGGTGCAGGGGCGGGACCCCCGGGTTTGTGCAGGGGGGACGGAGGAGGCGGCTCTCCTGACTCGTCCGTTGGAGCGGCAGGCTGGGGGTGGCAGCTCCTCTTCAGATCTGCAGCGAGGGCGGGGCTGAGGAGCAGCACCAGGGATCCGCCCACACACAGCACCCTGAGGACAGAGAACCGCACACACACAAACACACACACACACGCACACACACGCACACACACGCACACACGCACGCACGCACACACGCACACCACGCACACACGCACACCACACGCGCACACAGCACCACACACACCGCACACACGCACAACACATGCACACGCGCGCACACACACACGCACACCACACACACACGCACGCGGACACACACACACACAAACACACGCACGCACGCATGCGCACGCACGCACCCACGAACACACACACGCACGCACCCACGAACACACACACACACACACACACATGCACCATACACACACACATGCACATCATATACGCACACACACACGCACACACACAAAACATTCCAGTAACATTGTGAGAACATTCTGTGCTAGTTGGGAAGGTTTTAATTTTTAACCCCAATTTCATTTTGTCCCAGTTTGGTATATCCAGTTGTATTTCCAGGCTGGTCTCGTTGCAATAACCCCCTCTGTCTGTTCTACACTACACAGAGCATTCTCTATCCCCTGAAGCACACGCTACTAAGTGTGGTACCAGCAGCTCTGTCAGTCACACCACACACTGGCGGCCTCTGCTGGTCAGTCAGGAGACTGCAGCCTGCCAGCCTGCACCTGCTGCAGAAATGAATGTATCCCCTCTGACACAAAGACACGCATGCAGCTGGTGAGCTGAGAGGGGAAACGCAGAGGCAGGCTGCATGTGCTTCAGAGCATAAGTGGTGCAAGCAAATCACGACACACGCAATATGATAGAGCCATTCAAACAAACAGGCCGTCATCGTAAAACAGCACATCTGTTTCTGAAAAGGCTACAACCTTCGGTCTGTCCAATTACACATTGGGTCATATCATAGCAAATACGCTAATATAATCCCTAATGCATACAGAGGAATATATCAGAAGATAAATGTTAAAATAACGAGAGCTTGCTGTTATAACTGCCCTGCTCACCTCTCCATTTCAGCCACAATAGCAGGCAGACTGGCCGCCATGTCAGATTTACTGCCAAACTTCCTCCCAAACGGAATATCGCAGACGACAGCATCCACACTCTCCGGCGGAACGGGGATCGCTAGGAGAGAGAATGTTGGAGAAATAGTTACAGATTTACATTCTATCAACATATACCATAATCTGAAGAACAGCTAGTGTGTACAACTGGGTTGCTATGGAATCACGCATCTGCACTTTGGGGCAGTTATTAATGTCAGCAGTGTAAATGACAATTATAATTTCACATTTCATAGTCATAACTTTATCTATTCAGAGTTTGAATATATTAAAATTTTCGAAAAATAGATACTTGAAAAAAAATACCTCAGGGAACGACCCATGCTAAAGAGTTATAAACGTTGGGTACCTTTAACCCAACACTTCCCATGGGGTTTAGTCAAGGAAAAATAAATATCCCAGAGTACATTTTAATACTGCAGCATGCATTCTAATCAGGCCTTCAATAGGTTTCCATCAAAACAATACTGGCATGTGGATTTAAAAATACACTGCATATATTCAATTCATTGGTGAGGTTAAAATATAACACATCGAACAATTCTAAAACATGTCAACAGTCACGAAAATATAAAATAAATAATTAGATCGTACCTTTAACTGATGATTTAATCACTTCAACTCTTCCAGAGAGTTCTGCAAACTGCACATTGTCTCGGGCTTTCTGCAGCTGTGACTCCTCTATATCCATTCCCAGGAAGGAGGAGTTCTGGATGGAAATGAATGAACACATACAATGGAATGAATAACTCAGTTATTTGATGTATTCACACAAAGTATACTACGCACATATGCAGCAAGTTGCACAATTTAGATATGCATATCTGTAACATACATTTGACTCACACTAATAAGTCAAGTCTTACTTACTGGACACTCCTTTGCAGCTTCTAAGAGTATCGTCCCCACTCCACACATGGGATCTAGGACAGAAGACCCTGGCTGTTTGGTGTGAGTAAAAACAAAAGTGAATGAAAACTTTCCTTTTCTCTAATAATAATACAACTTTTATGGTTTCACTAAGGGTCTGATTCAGTAACATTAAATTGGTAAATAAATGAATTTGTGCTACTTTATCAAATATTGGGAACATGCTGTCAAGTCATCATACACAGAAAAACTACAAGCAAGAAATTTTAAAAAATCATCAGTTAAAGCTAAAATGAATTGTGTGAATGGAAATCGTGATGAATTGGGATCAGATGTCAGATGCACCTGAGCAACTGCATCTCAATTCATTCAATTCACTCCATTTCATAATAACATTGTATTACTAAAAATGAAAGGGCTGAAAATCACTGCCTTGTTATGGTAAAATGACTTCAGAACGCCCAACTACAGTGTGTTTAAAATAACCCAAAGTAAATTATGTGCTGTCAACAGGGCCACCTGAGGACAGCAGGAGCACTGGACTCCACTGAAAGGTTAAATTACTCTAGACATGGTTTACAGACGTACACAGCAATACTGCACAAATATTACACCATCAATATTTACTGTATGGCTCGATGCCATTGATTTAATTTCATTTGAACAGCGATTTTTACAGAGACGCTGCGACGCTGACATCAAGCACCTTTTGCTATGATACATTCTGCAATTACAGTGTACTGTCACAGTGTCTGTGCTTCGCAGCGACTCTGTTATTTGTTCATTTGCTGATACACATATTTTGTGTATACTGCTATTTCCTGTATTTATCTGTGGTGGATGCCCCCCCACTCCAAACTGGTGTATAATTCCTGAAATGTTTGTACCCAACATGGGGGCTGAACAGATCCGATTCCCATGCTAATTTGTAGCCTCAGCCGCGTTCATGCCCCAGTGCAGACATCCGCGGTTCTCCTCTGACAACATGGCGTTCCCGGCCTGCTTCTTTTCACACCGTAGACTACAGCTAAACTCGCAGAGTTGAGTCAGAGGAAGACCTTTTATAATCGGATTTGGCTTGCAGCTCATGGTGCCTGATCGACCAGCAGGGGGCGCTAGAGACTGATGAAATGCTGACCCCTGACTGACTGAACCCTCTCGTACCCTGGGCCAGGCAATCGCCAATCGCTTGTCGTCCAATGGAGCTACAGGCCACAGTTGGCACTGGCATGGTTTCGGATTCAAACCGAAGCAGTGAGGCTCATGGTGCCTTAACCGAATGAGCCACACAGCAGCTCTTGATGTGCACTTTTAAAAAAATAAGTTAACAAAAAAAGAGAAAAATGAACAAGTCGAGTAGTTATTTCTGAGCCTACCTTGATTTCAGCGAGCGACGCCATTGCCCAGGCAACGGTGGAGCGGAGTCCTGTGGTTCTGATATAGCTGCGGCTGGCTAGCGGGGATCTGAGGGAGAAACAGGGATGACTGAGCGAGCACAGATAAGCTCCACACACTCTTCACACCTTTCCACACTCATCTCAACAACTTCAAAGATCTGTCTCTGCCAGCTAGTGAGAATCCCAAGTCGGTGCACAAACCTTAGCAGCGGGAGGCCAATCACACAGTGGTCATCGCTTAAATGCACATTGACCTGAACAGAGGAGACACAAGGACTCAGAGCAAGGCTGGGGTACCTGGACAGTCACAACCACTTCCAGAAATCGCAGGATCAGGGTAAAGCGAAGCCTAGATCAGCCGAAGGGCCCATCCTTAGCATTATGAATTCTTACGTTCTCATGCTAACGAGTCTAAACCATATTCTGTAGTGCTCATTGTAATCTACAGAGCTGTGCAGAGTGCAGTCAGGCCTACCTCCAGGTCAGGCTCCCTCAGGTTCACACTCCAGCCCAGCTGCCTGCTGATGGCCACCCCCACTATCCTGCCCAGCTCCTGCAGGTGACAGGTAGTGAAGCGCAATGAGCTGCACTAATACTGCTCTCACATCCACTAATAACACTCTCACATCCACTAATCCTGCTCTCACACCCAGACCCCCCCGCCCCCGGGACACCCACCTGGGAGCTGAAGGTGCGGGCGTAGGAGCCAGTGCAGCGGCAGCACACTCTGAAGCACACTGGAGCAGGCTGGGGCTCGCCAGCACCCCCTGCCTCTGAGGAAGACTCACTGCGGGGCGGTGCTCCCTCCCCAGAGGCCGCCGTCATGGCCGACTCCCCCCCAGAGTCCTGCCCCTCAACCCCAGGGCCCCGCTCCTCAACCCCAGAGTCACACCCCTTCAACCCATGGCCCCGCCTCTTCTTCCCAAGGCCCTGTCCCTCCACCACAGAGTCTCTCCCCTCCACCACAGAGTCCCCTCTCTTATCTCCAGGATCCCACCCCTCTACCCCAGGTCCCTGCCCCTCCACCCCAGGGCCCCGCCCCACCACCTGCCCCAGGCTCCCACAGACAGGCCCTTCTCCACCCCCCTCTCCCTGCTCCAGCTTCCTCTTCCTGCCCCGCCCCGGTCCCGTTGGGTCGGGTCCCGCCTCCTCCAGGCCCTTTCGGAGCTGGTGCCACAGGGACAGCGCCTCAGTCCAGACCCGGTGCTGTCCGATGATCTGGTCCCGCACGACATCCTCCGCTCTCCCTGGGGACCAAACCACAGAAGAAGAAAATCAAGTCTTTAAAGTTATTTTATTTTCATATTGCGCACTGCAACAAGAGGTGTCCCAGGCTGCTGAACAGTAAAAGAAATTCTGCAAATCCATAGGCAAGGCACAATTCTGTAAGTAACATACAGCTACAAAAACACACAAGCAAAACGCAACAATCTTTTCATCTGGGTCTCAGAATGTGCCATTATTTCACTGAAGCAAAGAACGCCACAGCATCACCCCACTGGGATTCGAACCCACAACCTCCTGGTAAGAAGCAGTAATAATAATACAGTCTGCTGTCTGTCTGTGCCGCTGGACGGCTGGAGTCTCGTTTGACTGCTCACACAGCGCACCTAGGACAGCGCTTCAGCAGATAGCTCTTCATCTACAGTATGCCTGTGTGCTGACAACACGTTTTTAAAGAATATTCCAAATACCCGCAGCCACAGAAAAATAAGCTCAGAGCTTGCCAGTCAGAGGAATGCTCAGCCAGCAAAAAAAATAGAATACTGAAGACACAGAAGGAACTTATCAGAGAACGGGATGTGAGCCTGGAGCCAATTATTTCAACCTCCAAAAATGTATGCACAGAAAGGATTACTTTAAAACCTGATGACCAAAGCACACATTTCCTGACAGGGTAAGTTTACTGAGGGTAAGTTTCAAGGTTGTTCTCAGTAAATGAAACAGAACTGTGTACGGCTCAAGACGACGCTGGAGATGTCCTTGTTAGGGCAGTACTGCAGCCACACGTGGGGACAAATGCTAAGCAATTATACCTTCTGATTGCGATCTGTTCCTGTTATGTCACACGATGCTGTATTTTTAAAGACATAGTTTCTGTGGTGTCTTTCCATACGGTTTCCTCAAACAATTTGACGTTCATGGCAGGTGGTGGCAATGAGTTGTAGTTTTTTCCCCAGTGCCACTACAACCCAAAAGAAGCAACAGCAAGGTAGGAGGAGCTACAGGAATTTTGCCCCAAAGGAACATAGAGACCGGCTTCACGTGGGGCTGGCAGAGACGCCACAGATTCTGTAAATGCACCAGATACCCAGCTCAAACCTTTTAATATAGAGACTTCTGTCTCCCAGCTGTTAGAGCTGAAATACTCCACTTTACATCTTCTGAACAGTAACTCAGGGGACTGAAGAAGTACAATACCGAGACTATGTACATTAATTGTTGTAATGTTCTGAAAAATTCAGTCCGAGCCCTACAGTAATTAAGAAAAAAAAAAAATCAGACAAAAGAAAAGGAACTCTGCAGCTGAGTATCTGGGGTTTCTACAGAATCTGTGCCAATACATGACTGCATACATACAGATTCAGATCCAGCTTTATTATCCCCACGGGGAAAATCTTACTACAGGCAGTTGTGTACATAAAACCATAAAAAAAAACATATACACAAAACACAGCCAAGACACAACACAGGAAAGACAGCATGTGGGTGGCGGTATGTCTCTAAGCACACAGCAGGGTGGTACCTGCACTCCCGGTTTGGGCCAGAGGTGGCGCTCTCCTCAGCAGCAGGAACAGCCTCTCTGCAGATCTCAGACCTCTCACTTTCTTAATGTCCTCACTCGTGGAGAAAAACACCTTTCCTGTTACATGGTCAACCTGCCGGGATTTACACACAGCACATTTTATTAGGTACATTTAGGGCCTGATTTACTAAGACCTTTAGCAGGTGCAAAACCTTTTAGCACATGCAAAACTAATAACACAACCAGTGATGGGTGATACTGGCTTTGTATGTGGTAAAAGATTTTGCACATGATAAAGGTCGAAGCAAACCAGGCCCTTAGTCTTACGATGAGAATCTGGCAGCAGCATTATCTGCTCACAAACAGCCCCACAGGAGGTTTCACACAGAAGGCCACTGCAGTAGTTTGATCCAGGAAAGAGCATAAATCATCTTCAAGCTCAAATAATAAAAACATCAACACCTACCTCATAGCTCCCACACTCAACACTGGTTTAAAGTCAGAAGGGTAGTGCAGGCTAAACAAAATTAATGAATCATGAAGCATCAACTGCCCTTTCTGTGGTTTCATTACCACTGAGCCTACCCTGTCCTGGTGACATCCTGTTCTTACTGAGCTAGGCACCATCCTGTGTCATATTCATGATCTACACTTACAGCATTTCAACTTTACTGCACTCTGCCACAGTAAAGGTTGGACCACCATGATGGGATGACCACCACTGGATGGGATGACCCCGCCTCCACCCACAACTCATCCAAGGTCATCAGGAAAGGTCATCATTATGGCAACACAGAATCCAATTATACACATATATCCTCTGGACATAAGATTATACATGTGGGCCATCCCTTGAAAAATATCTATATGGCAACATGTTTTCTGGCTTTTGTGACCATTTCCAACACACACCCCTACTGTACGACAGATGCCTAGTATCACATTGGTCCTGGACCAGTTTTATTTGTTTACTTATTTGAGAAAGAGAAATGTTCACTAACATTTGTACATAAGCAGACTACAGTATTTTTTTACACAAAGACTCACTCAAATTGATTTGCTGCAAAACAAATGTGCTGAGTTTCAGAATTTTAATAATTTGAATCCTCGCTGAATTTACAAAGAATGTGCCTGATATACATTTGAACGGGATCCATTTTCATATTGTATTCTTCCAAGTGGAATTTGGTGCCATCATAAATTCCCAGTATACAGTTAAATAAATCCACAGCAGAGAGCTAGCTAGCTGCCACTGTGGATACTCACATCAATCGCGGCCAATTTACATCGCACCTCCGCCACAAGAAACTCTTCCAAGCCTTTCCCTGCAGTGCAGTAATACTGCAATGGCCGTTTAAAGCAACTCGAATCCTTCATTTAGAGATGTCTGGCACCGAACAATCATAAAGTTAGACTACATGGATGTACGTTCACATGAATGGGACAGTCTACGACCATCAGTGGCTTTTAAAAGTCGTTTACGAAGCTAAAAACGATACTTCTTACAACTGAAGACAGTTTCCCTCCAGCGCGAGTCATGCCGTTTTGTTGTTGCGGAAACGGAAAGGGCGTATCTTTTACACTTTAGTGCACTTCCTCTAGATCACCACTAGATGTCTCTCTCTCACCATAATTCGCCAGAGCGTTGAACTTATTATCTGAAGCAGGTGTGTAATAAAAACTGTTCGACTTGCATACCATGCGGAAGATTAACGTCCAGTCACTTGTGTTAAAATATTAACATCATCATTCTTATTATAATAAATGTAATTGATGTAACTTTTATCATGATATTGTGAAGGAAGTATTTCTGTCTTTTCAAAATATCCAAAAGACATCTTTCTTAGAGACTTTTTGGGAGATTACAGAGATGTACCCCTCAGCACTCCCACTGATGTGATCGCTGAATTGACTTTGCCTGCAGTAATCAGCCGCTTGCCTGCCTATAGCAGAATCTTATTACTCTGTGGAATCTTATTATGATTATATCTATTCTCAGACTCCCACCCAGATACCTTCTCCTAACTTGGCAGGGGGTGTCAGCACCTAATGCCGCAGAACTGGCCATGACTTGGGCCTTCCGCCTCTCTCAGCATCGTTGCAAATGCATGGTTTTATTATCTTCTAGGACAAGAATGGTTTTAATTAGTTTGGCTCCGGATCCAAATGGGCAATGCGACACCCAACTTCAGAAACTTTTGGGTTTGCTCCCCGCTAGGCTGCGAGCTGAAGGCTGTGCATGGAAGGCACAGGCCCTTCCGACTGCAAAATGGACGACCAAATGCTGCTGTTCGATACCTGCAATATTTATCCTTCAGAATCAAGTCATAATTCCACCACCAATAATTGATTTCCATAAAAATTTCCAAGACGATCACCCCACCGTCTTTTAAAAGCCTCAGCTACAATTGACTCGTACATATTCACATTGAAACCTCCCCATTATTTATTTACAAACGCTACATTAGGGAGATATTCTCCCCATCAGGCACCACTGAGCCAATAAATGTATATTTAAAAAAATCTAAGACAAATTAATGATGTAATGGGAAATTTGACCTAATAGGCATAAGGCACTCAAATCAAAAGATTGTCTCTCTCTCACATACACACACACACACACGCACACACAGTTATTCAAGCTTTGATGTAGGAACCAGCTTCGTGTTGTTCACTCCACATATCTATGCTTTGTTCCGCATTGGACTGCATAACATCTTAATGTGCAGCATAAACAACGACATACAGCAGGATCCGGGCAGATGGCTTCATTTGCATACGTCTTGCTTGTAACCTTCGATGTTTGAATGCATTGTGCCGCCTCTTGCCTCCTCATTCACGCGGAAAAGAGATATTCTGAGGTGGATAACAACGAGCACGAGGCGTGAAGCGCGAGGGTAGCGCCACAGATCTAAAACCGACTGAAAGAGAGTTACGGCATTAAAAGGGTCGAGTCGAACAACAACCAAGTTTTGCCTGTTCACGATGCTCAGAATTCTACAACGCCAGCGAGCGCATCTATGCTGAAAACATTCTTTTCCGTTGCTGTTGAAGCGAGGCCAACCGGCAAAGCTATTTAACGCTTGCTGTAGGCTACGTCGGGGCAGTCCTGTCACGAGACGAACTGTGCATCTCGTTAGGAAGGGAGCCGAGATCATTACAGCGGGCGTCTCGCACTGGTTTGCTTCCACAGGCTGCTCTTATCCCCAAGACAAAACCAGCCAGTAGTGCGAGAGCCGCAGAAATAGAGACCGTAGCCCACGTGCTGCTATTCATGCGCACCCACGTAGCCTACTTTTCAGCCAGTACTTACACACAGTCTCCAAGTGGTTTACTCTTTGGAGACATGAATATGCAACTAGGGCAAATCGCATAACAAGTTGCAGGCGCGAACCTGTATTGTAGCCTACTCCAACTTGGAATTTGACCTATAGTGTATCGATCGACGTTTATTTAGTTTTTCCACCATCTGTGCAGGGGAAAACCAACGGCCTCACATAATGGAGGTTTTCACACCACAACAAAATAGACGGTCCCGCACAAATCCATGGATTTTTCTGCCTTCCCAATAATGATAAGTCCACATTCTGACTTAATCTGCATCAAATCTACGGAAAAATGTAAAAGTAAGCTTTCCAAAATTATTCTCAGTAATTTACTCTGGTTCAAGCAGGCTATTGTAGATGACATTCTTTTGTCATTATTACAGACAAATCTGCAGTGCGGTTTGATTCACAAGTAACAAATATAACAAATAAATAGCGTAAAAACATTTGTGTTATCAACCGCTATAGCCTACGGACGCAGCCGCTGTACTTTTCAGTGAATGCCCACTTGAAAGCCAGCGGAAGTTGTTGAACAGTTTTGGGTTTTTTGTGCCAATCCTGATGCTTAAATGAAATGCTGAGTCGTGCTTAGTTTGTAAGAGGAACTAGAAAGCAAAAGCGGGAGTTGGAGGAGATCTCGCTCAGACGCGAGCTGAGCACCTGCCTGCGGGTAATTCGGGGCTAACTGCTGTTCTGCGCTGTTCACGGGCTCCCCTGCCGCTGCTGACAAAAGCAGCCGTTCCCTTTCATAGTTGTTCAGTTGTTTGTTATTCAAGCCGAGCACTGCATTCGCCCCATTGTTTCTGCTCAACACTCAGAAGAATATCTGGATGGACTGGCCCCGGTAATTACCGTCAGCTTCACATGTTTGTGAACACAAAGCTCGACAAATTGGATGTAGGTGGGGGTACAGCTGTTTGAGACTGAATATGACCCATGACATGTATAAAGAAGAATGTGTGCAGAAGAATGTTTCTACTCACACACATGCATTATTCAAGTGTATTATAACAGCATGAATATACCGTACAGGCCAAACGTATTAGGTCTGTTTTTTTACTTTAGGTACAAAAGAATTTAGTTAATATATGCAGAAATATTGAATAACAAACAAGTATAAGCATGTTTTTTTCTCTATATCTACATGTGTAACACAAAAAGATGCGTTTTACTTAAAACTAATCTTAGGCATGACTTTCGTCTAAACAGCCTCCTTTGGCTTTAATTACAATTAAACAAATTATTATAAGTCTATCCAATCATTTTGCAAAGTGGAAGGTACAGGCGTGGGAGGGAGGTGGAGGGATAATTAAACTGAGTAAAATCTAATCTACCTTTCCTTTTTAAACCACAGGTAGCTTCAAATGGTAACTTTAGGCTGTAGTGCCAGTAAAATAGGCACTAAAGTTTGCAATAAATATGGTAATGAGGAAGGGGTTAGGGTTAGATGTGCAGGGCCAAGTAAACATATTGTGGCAAGAAGGTTATTTCCAGTGAGAAATTACTAAGTAGCTTAAGATTTCCAGGTGCAGTGTTCAGTACACACTCAAAAGGGTCCAGCTGATGGGCAGTAATATTAACAGAAGACCAGACAGATAAAGAGGCAGAAGACTAATATCTTGTGTTGTCTAGTAAATGAAAAAGTCTTAAAACGACACCACAACTACAAGAACTCAACACAACTAGAGAGAAACCAGTTTCCCTGACATTTTCTCCACTGGTGGGGCACTTCTCCATTAGAGGAGCACCTAATTGGGCACTTCATGATGTTTTTTCACCTGCAGGAGTACCCTATACAGCACTGCATCCCATTTTCTCTACTGGAAAGGGCACCCTTTGGGACACTGTCATGTAGGGGCGGCATAGAGGGCACTTCATAACGGCACCCTTTTCCATTGGAAGGGCACCCATAGGGAACATCCAGTTTAGACCATTGTAAGGGCACCTCATTTTTTCCCATGTGAAGGGCAGCCAATAGGGCACTTCCTCTGTTCTAGAGACTCACTTAGAGAGGCACTCTTAGGACTCTTTTTCCAACCAGAGGCTTAGCGCGCTTCCCTGGGCACCACCATGACCTGCCCCCCCCAGGACTCCAGTGGTCCACGCACCATCATATATACATCACAAAAAGGATACACTTCCTTCTTGACCACCAATTAAAGCCGAGGGAGGTTATTTTGAGAACAGTCGTGTCTAAGATTATTTTAAATTTGAAACTCATCTTTTTGTGTTATTGTCAGTAGAAATGGAAAAGAAAATGTTTGCACTTTGGTTTGTTATTCAATAAATGTGCATAAATTAAGTGAATTCATTTTTTTTAAACAAAAGGTGGCATAGCACTTTTGGTCTGTACTGTATATATTTCCATTTTATTTATTTGAAACATTTGTCTCGTTTAACTTTGTGGGGAACTAGTGAAGTTCTCGCTCACCTAAACATTTGCGGATGACTGAAACAGTGAGCCGGTAAATTATGATTAAGTCCTTTTGTTCTCTCATATTGAGCTTACATAACAATTAGCCACTTCCCATCCGGCACTAGCGGGATAATTAAGTGGTAATCATTACGGAATTAAACGTTAATTTAATACACAGCCATAACAAGGGTCAACTGAATCGCATTTGTTTGCCTTTAATAAGACGCTGAGGAAGGAAAGCACTGGAACTGAAGGGCTGGCATGCAGTCATTATGGAGCGGTGATAGCTTCATCTCAGATAGTGTTGGACGTAAAAAGCTGTTATCACGAATAAGCTGTCGGGAACTGCGTTTTTCCTGCTGGGTCGACTACTGGGTACGAGCCTCCCCATGGGAGAATGTAGAAATGTTTTGTTTTTTATTTTTTTATTTTTTGCTTACAAATTGGCAGTTAAACTCAATCATGCAGATGAACATGCTGCTTTAAAAGGCAAGAAAAGGAAAGTGAATATTAGTTTTTGCGAATCTCTCCAACAGATACCTGGCTCGACTCCGAACCGGCTCGCTCTTGCCCCCAGAGAGCTGTAGAGTGCTCTGTTTTTTCTGTTTTAGTTTTAAAATCACCACCTAGTTCAGGTGAGGTGAGTAAACTTTGCGATCGCTCAAGTTAATTGAGAAACAAAAGCTCGGAGTAACACCGAAAACCTGCCCGAGAGAATGCCACTGCTTTAAGCGATTATAAACCTCGGCGCGTTTACATGAACCGACACATTAAAGTGAAACACTTTTGAGTAGACCTACGCCTGGCCGCCGTCCACTGCTCAGAGATGATGGACAGAGGTTACTTTAAAGGGCTTCTGTTAGTTGTCTGGTGACCATCACTGTCTACCACCCAGCTCTACCGTGGAGTGTGTGACAACAGAGCAGCAACACTAGATGATAAACTTCTGCAAAGAGACGAAAACAATGAACCAGCGACAAATGAGTCTTTTAGTGTTTATACACAATGGGTCTGTTCCACGCGCAGTTTCTTATTGCTTAAGTTCCATTCAGCACCCGCTCTGCTTATTAACGGTTTCTAAATCATCCGCTGGAGAGCACCGTGTTTAGATGAAGCTGCTTTAGCACTTTCTTTGACGAAACACATTTGTGTCCCTTTGTTTTCCTCCGTGCCCAAAGTGTAATGTTATGCACAGCGAGTGCAGGCCAGCAAGCATGTTTACCAAAATATATCCTGCCAACTGTTGCTTCTTATCGCTATGGCGACCACCCACTGAGCTGCGCATGATTTGCACCAGAGCACAGCGCAACATACTAGCATTTGCTTACAGTTATCACGATTATTTATGGAGTAAAGAGACAGATATTTAACCTACCTAATCTTTTGTCTCCTCTCTTTATAATTTTTACTGATGTTAATACTATGGGTTCCTTTAAAATATATGGATGTTTTTTTTCTCCGAGCATATAGGCCTACTGATTGTATTTTTTATTAGACTAATGGCTGATTAAATTGGCCTACAGGACAGATTTAAAAATATGGTCACGATAACAAGAAAGGCTCCACAGTAGAGGCAGACAATGCGTATCTGCTTGAAATGTTCTGTGAGTATTAATAAGATGGCAGACTGGATGTACTGAGCACAGAATGGTCCGTCTCTCTGACTCTGTCTCTCTGACTGCCCGATGGAAAGTTCCGCTACCGGAACTCCTCCTCAGCGAATAGGAATGCAGGAGCGGTCACGGCATGCCGCCTGTGGGACGTCGGGACTTTTCGGCGCGCAGGCTACCCCTCTGTCCAGAGGCCTGGGCAGCGTCCGCTGTCAAAACTGCGCTCTACCTCCTCATAGAGTGTACCGCAAAAGGGCCGAAACCTGCCCAGAACATCTCGGTCCCGATCGAAAAATGTATTTATATTTACATATCGGTCTCCACAGCTTTCCCCGTTCGTAAAACTTCCTCAGTTAATGGCTCGCCCGGTCGATAAGGAGAACAATTCACAAGCTCAACCAGCTTAAATCTGTATACTTGGCAGGCATGCTGACCATGCGCAGATTTTCTGGTTAAAGAAAAACTTTCTTTCCGGAGATGTCAACAAGATATATATAAATATATATATATATTAATGCAATAAATAAATTCATAATTAAATATGGATGGGTCCACAGAAGAGGCAGAGGGGCGTCATGTTCCCTGGCAGAGGAAAGAGGTGCGTTTGGGTCCCTGGGCAGCTGAGAGGCCCCAATATCTCTGGCCAAAGGTAAGGGGAGGGGCGGAGGTGTGCCGCGACACTGCGCCTCCCAGAAAGAAAAGCCTCACACCGCAGAAAGAGCGGGAAACCCCAGCCAAAGCTGCTGCTGCTTCTGGCGCTTTCCCACTACCTTGTGTAATGGGGAAGCGCACCAGGCAGCACGGCACGGGTGGGATACGAATGCTTGCCGTCCTGTACCGTGCCGTGCCGGTCAATGGAGAAGCGCCATTAATCTGCGGCTCCAACACACCGTTAGCATCGCTGGAGCTACATCTCCAATCTTACATTTCATTCTTATGCTTTATCCATTTCCAGGAGAAAAATACTGACAATAACAAAAAAAAAAGCAACAACTGGTGCTTATGAAACTGCCCTCATTTCTGTGACGCCATGGCAACTATGACGGACCAATTGCTATTGGGTAAAAGGAAAAAAAAATCATTTATGCGATTGTTATGCTTTTTCAAGCTTTTACTTTTACTGCATTATCACATGGAGGGTTTTTTTTGTTTGTTGCTGTTTGTTTGTTTTTTTGGGTGGGGGTTAGATGGAGCGGTCCCAATCGCAGTCCGGTTTCTGGCGCATCTGGCCTGGAGGGCGGTAATTGCGGGGAAGACAGACCGCTCCGTGCTGCAGACCCCTACGGAGAGGCGCGAGGCAGCGGATTGGGCATAACGCACTGGGCTGGAATATGCATCCCATAATAAGCCTGGCTAACCAGGTCTTCCGCGCGCACAGAACTCAGGAGACGCACGGCAATTAGCCAACCACCGCACCGCTGCCAGGTGCTCGCGGATTTCGGGTCATTTTTTTAATATTCTTTCCTATTAGTTCTTTAAACGCACCCGTGAGGATCGGGGTTTAATGAGTCGGAGTGAAAATCCCAGAGTTCAGAATGCCCCCAAAACGCTGCGGGACGGACCCGACGCACGGCACACAGGGTCTAAGGGGAACTGCGGCACCTGGCCTCGGGCTCTTCGGCTTGACGGCACTAAATATTGTTTGCTGCTGAAGCTCTTTGAAGGAGATGAAGTCAGGGGAATTGCTGTAATGCGATTTCAGGGAAAGGTGGTTTTTAACATTAGATCCATGGAGATGGACGCTGCTGGGTTGGTTCTTTACTGGCCGGAGCGGTCAGCTCCAGCCTAAACGTCAGCAGCACTGACATATGGGTTGGGCAGCTCATAAATCACAGCACAAAAACTACCTGTAAGATCCCACTGCAGGAACGTGCCCTGGACATGTCACCAACCAATCACAGGGCACACACACACACACACACACACGCCACGCATTCACTCACACTCTCAATCCGACGGGCATGTTAGCCTCTCCAATTAGCCTAACCTGCATGTCGTGGTACCTGGACAAAATCCTTGTGGACACCAGGTGACCATGCATACTCCACGCAGAAAGGCCACCATGTCACAAGCCTAAGGCTGCATCCAGACCAGATCAGGCAATGCGGCACCTTCCCGCAGGGTTGTGCGGAGGTGTGGGCGTCACTACATGATCCATTTGTGTGACGTCATGTTGTGAACTTTAACCCCCCCCCCTTCATTTCCTGTCCGCTAACTCAAACAAATGGACACAAACCGAAGGAAGCTTCTTGCTATCGTTATTTTGCAGCGTAGACTGCAAGCCAGACGCAGACGTTGAAGCTGGGTACACAAAATAAACCAAGCAAGGACACAACTGGGAGAGTATCATGGTTTGGTCCATGAACTCCGCCTGGATAGGGCCCGGTTTCAGCTATAATTCGGTCTCTCTTCCATATCTTCCCAGTTGCTGGGTAAACAGTGGAATGCTACATGGTAATTTAAACAAGGCTCTTCTTCCCGTGGGCGTCTTCCGCTCTGATAGCCGGCTTATGTGATTGGCCACCGCAGCGTGACGTCGGGTTGCATTTACGGCAAAAGTTGATTCTGGTTCTACTTCGTCCCGCACGGCCGCTGCGGTGTTTTTCTGCACCCCATGCGGTCCCCACTGCCACAGCCTAAACACACTACCCCCATTCAAATGAACGGGAGGACTGCCATTTTTCCCACATTGCCTGATCTGGTCTGAATGCAGCCTAGGGCCATGAAATGCACACTATTATGAGACCATCGGCACATTTCAGTTGTTGTACAACTGAATCTATACATTTCCGCAGATTAACTACGATTATAAAATAAATATACATTTTCATCAATATTCAGAATGTTCTGTATATATTTCAGTTAGTAACACATTTAGTTGAAATTCTCAGGGATCTGCAGCAGCGGGTATTACATTTTCACCAGCATATAAGGGGTTAACACATTTTAAAAACATCATTGACCCAGGTCTGATACGTATTTGTCAAATATGATGTAGGACTGATAGAATATTTCAGACTATCTGTCTCTGAAATGTCAGATTATCATAAGGGATTTACATAAGGGAGACATTTTATTCACCTTTAAAGTATTCCAAATAAATCTGCGCACGATACATAATGTATGAGCTTTCTTCCCCACATCACGATAACAACCTTGTCGCTCGTGTTTACCACCTTGTGAATTGCAACACGTCGCATCGCAGATTGGGTACCGCGTCCTCTGTGCTTTGTTTGCGTTTCATGCACACCCTTTGCAGGAAATGACAGCAAGACAAGCATCAGGAATGCGGCGTGTTTTTAAACTCTCGCGCTGGAAAAGAGAACGTAAAGCGCCCCTGGAAAAACCGCTGCCACGAGGCAAATGGGTCGATGCACGAGCTATAAAATGCTCATAAGTGCCGGGTTCCAGCGCGTAAATTTGTCACTTTTGATCAAATTTTCCATTTGCGCGCTCTTATAATTCTTCCAGTGTGCCGGCGTGGCTTCATTTTAACTGAAAACCAGGGGAAATTAAATCGTGCGCCTGCTGCCACACAGCTTCATACAGAAAGCCCCGCACCGCGGTGCTTTTGATTTACCCATAATGAATAGGGAAAGGCGCTGTCAATCAGAGAAAACCGCGCGACGGTGAGGGAGACCGACAGCTCTAAGATTTGTGCGCCGCTATACACTGCAGCTAATTTGTACAAAATACCTCTGAAAGAATAACTAAAGCATGAGTCCGTTTTTTTGTTCTCTCTTCCAGGTATTGGAGAAAAAGAACCGCCAATCAATAAAACAACAGAAGTTGGGTTTTTTTTCTTTTTTTTTTCTATGCAGGATCACAGCAGCCTCCGAATACATTGATCAAAGGTCACAGCCCCTGTGTAGACAGGAGTATTCCTAGCAGGCATTTTTGAACTTGTTTGTAATTCCTAACATCGATAAACAGGTGGATATTTCTGAATATTTTCACACAGTATTGAAGGACTCTTGGTAGTGGTCTGTTTTTCCCGCCCTCACAGTAAATAGTGGGTAAAAGAAGAGGGATAGATCCCATCTTTGGTGTATCGATTGATGTTTATAGACAATTCAGTCACTGAGCATGGCTTTATTTTGTTGCTGACACACGGGGTGTGGCCTGGTGGTCCCTATGGGATACGCTGTGTGATTGGCCAGATGTGTTGGCTGCCTGTTACATTCCATCAGTCAGGTACTCTGTGATGTCATCCAGTGGGTTTACGACTCAAGCAGTTGCAGGGCTGGACCAATGCCAGATAGAGAATCTGGTCACGTGACTGCCGATGAGATGGCAGTTGAGGCTGCACACTGCCTCTTTCCCATCAAAGGAAATTTGTTCATTCATTAAATGGAATGTCAGTATTTTCCTTTGCTTTCCAAACCATCACTGTGAGCCCTTCTGGAGTTCAGAGTTTGCCTGTCCCAACCTGGAGTTAACCTGTCTGTCTGGAGTTCGCCTGTTCCTGTTGATTTGCAATGACCGCTGAAATTATTATTTAATGCTCATCTCACTAAAAACACATGACAAGTACAACTCCCAACATGGTGCCACTCCCAACATGAATGCTATAAATAACTGTAATATATCTGTATCATATTCATTCTTCACCAGCTCAAGTTTGATTTTATGAAAAAATTACTCTAAAGCAAATGGATTTCATAGCAAAGGGAACATCGAAGCTAGACAGCTGCTACTTGACATCTGTGTGTAATTCAGTCCAGCCATGTCGCCGCTTTTTAGTTAATGTAGGTTATGTACCAATGCCATGCATGCTATTTACAGAACTCACACGGCCTTGCTTTTAGACAGTATATATCGCATGAGCATGATTCGGCATGCAACGCGAATAACAACTCGAAGAAAGAGAAATCGCTTCTTTTCAATTTACGTGCAATTCGGATTTTCCTTTCAAGGGCATTTCCCTCCTCGGTCCTCTCAGTGACCGCTGGACCCGCTAACAGACAGCAGCTGGCTTATAGCATCGCCGTTCCCTCAGAGGAAACTAAACAATCGCGGAAAGGGCCCATCTTCCTGCGCGACACAGTAATTACGAGGGGGCTTTTTCAACATTTTAACTAGCGATTAACCGGATGCTTTCCTCCATACATATTTAAGAATGTATGGGGGTGAGCTTTTTTTTTTTTTTTTTTTTAAATGGACACAATGTTGAAGAAACGTATGATATAGCATAGCAACAGACAGTACTTTGTTAGTGTAATAACAGTGGCAGAGGTGGTGGTAAGGTATTTACTTGGAAAATGTGTTTAATCTTAACTGCTGCCTAAGTTTACATTCCCCCAAACACAATTTTATTGATGTCACACGACCATTTCACTGAAAATACGCCAGCATTATACCTTAATCACATTTTGTAGCTGGTCATTAACATCTGGCCATTATACAGAATGAATTGCACACTTTGCTTTGAGGACACGTTTTAGAATCAATTCGAACGGTTTCCTTTTAATTGGTTTTCTTTCAGTTTCACCAAGTAGGTTTTATTTTAAGATATCCACTAGAGGGAGCTCTACATTTTTTCTCTGCTTCAGTTTACAGAGACTGTCTTGACGGCATTTATTCCTGGAAAATTCCTTAGTTCCTCATTCTGTGTCTCGTGACGGTAAGACGTGATTGGGCGAAATCGTAACGGGCAGTACTATATTAACTGTATATACTGTATAAAAAAATACTGTACATCAAGAACCTGTAGTACTAGTTTCATAGAATATTTGTTTTCTCCTAATTGTCGCCACATCGGCAGTTTTAAAGAATATTCAAGCGACAGAGCCAAGAGACAGTTCCATTTAAATACTGACTTAACGGTACTGTTGTTAGTGTCAATATTATGTAGTTAAAATTATTCTTCCAGTTAACGGGATCGCTAGGAATATAAGCTAAATCAAAGTGTGTCAAGTAAGTTCGTTTAAATATAACAGTTACCAAGTTTGTTTATATTACAAGATAACTTAATATCATTGTACGCTGTGAACAGTACAGCTGAAGCAACGGGTAACAGGTTATAGGGATCAAATCATGATTGGGACATCACAATAAGGAACGCACAGACATCCAGCTTTAAAAATATTTGTAGACTAAAAGAATGACGAAAATTCCCGGCACTGTAAATAAACATAAGCGAGGCTCTAGTTGGGAGTTATTATTGGCCTTTCAAAGTTTCAGACTAAGCCAGTGTGCAGAATGCACTTGGCTGTCCTGAGGCGATGCATACGTTGTTTGTTTCATTTAAGCTGACAGCTGTGGCCCTGCAGCCCTCTGATTTATAATAACAATAAACAATACGCATCAAAATTTTTTAAAATGTTGTATCTGTAGAGTACTTTACGTTTTACGGTGTATATTCTCAGAGTATTTTAAATTTGTATCTTTTCCGTTGAACGTTACGACTCACAGGGGCGTTACCCGGAGCTGAGGTAGAAGCGCGGACACCCCCTCGCGGTCACTTACGCGGCGAGAAATGGGGCTGGTGCCGTCGTCGGAGGAGAAGGAGGAGTTCCGGAAGGCCGTGGGGGCCCACATTTACGAGGCCATGCTGCAGAGTGGGTCGCTGCCGGATGTGGGCATCGAGCGCCACCTGCTGGACAGCCCGGGACTGCGGCCGGGGCCCGCCGCGCGCGACTGCTTCCGGGAGCTCAGGAAGCACGTGGACGTCAGAGGCCCCGCCTACCTGAAGGAGCTGATGGGCAAACTGGCCGCCTTCACCGAGGAGCCGCGGCTGACCGGCCTGCTCACCCTGCTGGTCTCCATGGCGATAGAGACGGCGTACGCGTCGCGGAGGGGGGGCCCCCCGCAGGGGGCGGTGCCCGAGGAGCGGCTGGCCCAGCTGCGGGACCTGACCGAGGAGTACCTGAAGCGCCACGGGATGCACCTGGACGACGAGCGGAAGCTGCGGGAGGACACGGAGCGGCTGGAGGGCCAGGTCAGCCTGCTGCTCACCCAGATCAAGAACGCGGCGCTGGCGGGCGGCCTCGTCAACTCCAGAACCCTCAAGCACTGGGTCAACGGCGCCGCCTTCCACGTACAGGTACGACACGGAGGCGCTGGGGAGGTAAAACACTCCACGTCACAACCTCAGGGAATTATGGGCTTTTCTATCAGGAAAGTTCTTGATCAGGGGTGTATAGTCTGATTCGGAAAGGACCGGTGTGGGTGCAGGTGTTTGTTTCAGCCCAGCACTACAACTCCTGATTAAACTATTTAAATAATCATGGTAAAGACCTTCAATCAGGACCTTGATAAGTAGAAATAGGCGTTTTAGTGCTGGACTGAAATAAAAACCTGCACCCACACCGGCCATTTTTAGGTAAGTCTGGACACCCCTGGTCTAGAAAAATCACATGCCTGACTTGTACAGGAGCGTGAAATGGTATTTGCCCCCTTCTTGATTTCCTTTACTAATGCATATTTGTCAGAGTGAATGGTTTCAGATCTTTAGACAAAATAATTTAATGAATAAAGTTATCAGGCGCTTCTTCACGGCGCTGTGTGTCGTCTCCTCTCCTGAACGCAGATGCTGATCCACCTGGCGCGTCTGGGCCAGCAGAGTGACGGACCCGCCCGAGCCGCCATCGCCGCGTACCGGGAGGACCTGCGGGAGCTGCTGCTCGCGTACAGGAAGTACAAATCCGCCACCGTGCGCGTGTGCAAGCGCAGCGAGCTGCGATTGGCCGAGGAGGACGGCGGCCCCGAACACTCGCTCGCCGGGTACAGCGTCCACGACCGCGAGGTGGGCGGGGCCACGGACGTGTCGCTGCCCGAGGACACGCCCCCGGCCTGCCAGCACCTGGACGTCGCCTTCTGCGCCGAGGCCTACCTGGACCACCTGTTCGCCAACTACCCGCAGATCACCGACGCGGAGGCCTACTTCTCCCACACGCTCAGCAGCCTGCCTGCGCTCATACCTCAGACAGGACTCCTCCAGTCCCCCGCCAGTAATGCATTAAAACCTTAACCTAATGGAATATACCGCACAATACTGTACAGATGTGGAAGATATGATTCATATGTTTAGCCAAAATATACTTTTAAGTACTGTATTCTGCAATATAAAAAAATAGGCGATTTGCACATTTGTCAATGTATTGTGAAGTTTTGCAATATCTGAATTAGTTTTAATAAATTGTACTTTTAATTGTAAATATGTTTGCAGTGTATTGTTTTTTTTTTTTTTAAGTGCTCTGCACTGAAGCAGGAACAGACTGGAATGTTCCACTGGGTGAACAGATGAGAATGCTTTTGACTGAACAGGGGGGTACTTCTCTTTTACAACCGTCACAAAACCCAGAAATGGAATGCCATAATCCACCCTCCAGACGGCCCGCTTAATTCCAAAAGACCCCAATGTAAAAGAAATCTACAAAAACTAAACGGGATTTAGGATTAATTCCGATATCCAGGAGGAGTGGACCCGGCTGGTACGCACGGGGCGGATATAAGCACCGTATTCCACCGCATCGCCCCGGAAACCATCAGCGGCTCATTTTAAGGGCAGTAAAATGCTGCAGCCGACAGCCAAACTCATTCTGGTACTGACAGCTGGGCAGACTCTGTCCCCTCCGTCCCTCCCCAGCTTAAACAGGGTTATGAGTGACACGGTTCGGCTGTATATTGCAGTAATACAGCCTCGCCCCCAGCCACCATCCTCAAATTGAGAATGAAAAAGCTTCACTGAATCTTATTGAATCCAAGTTTTTTTCAAGGCTGTTCCTCCCCTGAGGAGCACTATTTTTTTCCTTTTGCAGACTGAACAAAGTTTTCATTTTGGCCTTTCCTCCTTTAAAACTGGAGCTGCCCCAGACAGACTTTGACGTTTATAAAGAGTAGTTCATTTTCTGGGGTTCTTTGATATTATTTCAGTTTTTGGTTTGCGGTGGCATAATGACACTGTGCAAGCCGCTGTGGAGTTACTTGGTGTACTTTCTCGCACTATTTAGACCACAAACTGCAGTGTCCTATACTTAACACGGCAAAGCTGGAAGGCAAGCAGAAACTTCTCTAAATATCAAAAATACCCGTCACACAAAAACCGCCTTGGTTGATCAGAAACATGCGTCCATTCATCCATTATCTAGACCAGCTAATTCCTGGTCAGGGTTGCAGGGCTGCTGGAGCCTATCCCAGCATGCATTGGGCGAGAGGCAGGAATACACCCCGGACAGGTCTCCAAAACATATACTAAAACTGAAATCAAAGAAAACCCAGAAAGTAAACACTCCCTTTAAGAAAGTGCCACTTCCTCCAGCGACCCACAGACCGGCTGTATTGTTGCTGTATTGTTGCCAGTATCAAATCCACACTGGACCAAATGCTAACGTGTCTGTCACAGCTGCTGTGATTCATGGCCCGCTCCACTGAGCCTAACTGAAACCAGCACTGGGGAGCTGAAGCTCGGGGAAAGGCTAATGCTAGCATCCTTTCGCTAGTACAGGAGAGCTGAAGCTCGGGGAAAGGCTAATGCTAGCATCCTTTCGCTCTGCTCTGGAGTCTGCCTGCCAGAGACGCGTGAAGGACATTCTCTCTGTGACTGCCGTGCTTCACAGTCCGAGCGCTAACGCAGGACCAGGCCAGCGTGGCTCGGGAGCTTCAGAGACCTTCCTCCATCTCCGCTCCATCCGTAACCCTGGCAACATAATGCCATTAATTAATAGGCTTAATGAACACAAGGTCCAGCTAAATAACTGGAGTAATTATGGAGCTTAACGAACCAGCAGGTGAGAATGTGCTGGTGACATTGTTTTTTTTTAACCATTGTGACCGAACATCCAGGCTCAGACTCTCAGTAATCAATCAAGCTGTGCGTTAGAGCTTGGCAGTAACAAAAACCAGGAACGACACTGGCTTAAACTGGACCGGAGTCTCCCCCTGCAGTCTGCAGTACTCTGAGCACCTAAAAGCAGTTCAGTGCAGCCATTATGAGTGCCACACCTTCACTTCCTGCACACTGTCACATGACCTCTTCAGTGTTTTAGAGGGAAATGGGACTCAACTAGTGTACGCTTCTTCCATTCTGGAGTGTGTCATTCATGTTTAGCTCTATGATCAAAAATGAAAGTAAATCAAAGGATATATTAATTCTGCCTGACATTCTGCTCTTTGTTTTCGGTTGAACATTTTGTCTACATTAGACAAAATGGCTCTTACTTCCGTTAAAGCACAGCCAAGTGAAGCACGACGTCTGAGACGTGTTGAGGAGCATGTGGAGAGTGTGATTGGCAGGGGCACCGTTTCCGTCAGAGAAGCGGTTTGTGACTGCGGCTGCGCATGGACACGCAGCTGATCGCTGTCCAGCCGCTGGAGTCACGACAAGATAGTCAATAATACGAAGGGAATGAGCCTCTCCTTTCTGCAGGGGCCCCACCCTCATATCAACACATCCCAGATACTGAGAATGCCTGAGAGCTGCCCCCCTCCCCTTAATCTATCCCTGTGAACAGTAAAGCCCTCTCAGACAGGGAACCAGACACTATAACATCCATTTTTTATGTTTAATATACAGCTAGAACCCCACCTGTCACACAGATGATTTCTTGACATTGCAAAATGGCCGGTGGGTTTCAGGCAGTCTTTGTCATCCCACAGGAACTTAAATAGTGTACGATTTCCCCCCTGAGCGTCCTCACAATGCGCCTTTTGCAGGTTTTTTAGGGTCACATCCAAATCTGAATACACTTTTCAGAAAGTAACAGATAAGGTGCTGTACATATATATTTTCTCCTCTATACAGGCTACACAAGCCAGAGGTGCGTCCGCGTCTACCAAGATTGATAGTGATCTGTACAAAGCCACACAAGTGGAGGAACTGGGCAGTCTCCTTCTATGTATAACTCTTATTTAAACTTTCCCAGAGAGGAAAGGTTAAAACTTTATTTTGGAGTCAGATCACCGAGACAACATTAGATTACTCCTGTTTCAGTGGCACTGGGGAAGGCTACAAGCGTTCCTTCACCACTTCGATACTCCCGCTGTTTGGTGTATCGGAGGGAAACCTTCCATCGTTCCAGTTTTAATTTTGGTAATAAACTAAATATTCCCAAGTAAATTTATCCAGGTGAGCACTACTACCAGCCCATGGAATAAGCAGTTGAAGAATCCAATTCTCACCTGTGTGAAGAAGATACACCAGCTAACAATTACTTTTTTTCTGTCAGAAAGATGTAGAATGGAGGAAACATTGGGCTGCCAGACTTCAGAGCACCTTGTTCCACTGTACTGGGGGGAGTTCCATTGTGCACCACTCACCACTTCTTCCAGGTGCACACCAAACCTCCCATCAGCCTCCGGCCCGTTCTCCCCACAGTTTAACAGAGCAAACGAGGACAGGAGTGCTGAGCTGCGCGAATAAGATCGATACACCCCCCCCCCCCCCCCACCTAATCCCATAATCCCGGGTCAGAAATAAACGCATTTGTAAAATAAAAGGGATTTCATTACCCAGAGCGCTAGCTCACAGCCTCAGCCTGTAAGAGGCTTTCAGTGGCACTGCTAACAGTAAACAAACCCTTCTTATGTTAACACTTCCTTTTCTGGAGTCTAAGCTGGAGTAAAACTTCAGGCTTCGAACCAAGTATGAAGCCACATGTACGAGTGTGTCATTCTACAGAAAAAATAAAATAAAAACTATCATTCGTAACATCTGGCACTAATGATGGATCAACCAGCATCAGCCATAGCGAATGAAAGTACATGACAGAAAGTGACTTTATGAAAACATTTTATATTTTAGGACATGTACAATGTACACACTGTAAAAGTTTGCCCTTCATTCCGTCTACGTGTATCATTACCATAACTTCAAAATGTAATAGTTTTTGATTGTTTTTGTCACAAACATAGTTTGGAGCCCCACTAGTTTGTTTGAAAGCTAACAAACCAAAGACCTGAGACAGGCAGCCAAAGAGAAACAGCTCGTGCTGGATTTGTATTGATTAAGTTTGCTCATCTCCCTGCATTGTCCCAACCGTGCCAAATATTTTATAGTCTCAGTGCTCTTGTCAATAATTTCGGATGCTGGCTGGTGCTTTAATCCAATTCAATGTATTTTCTTCAGCTACTTAGTGCAGTTTCAGTTTGATGGGAAATCTATGGGCAGTCGAGAGAAAGCACAATAGTGCAGAAATAGTCCGCAGTTTGACCATCACTCTAACAGTGCTATCGGATGAGAGTTTACTCTGACTGGTAAAATCAAATCTTACAAATACAGTCCTGAGAAATTAATATGATTATAAATCTAAATCTAAGTAATGTACTTATCAGTTATCAGGAAAAAATTCACCCCCCGTTGGAACTAATAGCACTATTAAGCAATAATAAGTTCACAGGTCTGTCTGTTTGTCTGTCATTCTTTCACTCATTTCATTTCTTCCTACTGTGTCCCATTTCTGCAGTCTTTTTTTTTGGAACAAGCTGTATTTTTTAATTTTTTATATTGGGTTTCAGGTCAAATCACTAATGAACTAGTTCAGCTCGGGCTAAATGTATATGTAGGCGACACTGGCCTGGTTTCATTAATTTAAACAGCATGGCAGTCTCACCTAAAAGCCCTTTTTAAAACTCATCAAACAGAGTTTGCCGTGGAAAACAAACACTTCATTAATCAAAGCTGAAGAGAAATGGAGGTTTAACCTCAGATTCTGCAGATCGAGCACATCCTGGCATCATCCTGCATTCCCGTTCCACTTCCTCTCGTTTCTCAACCACAGCAGATTCCAGGCAGTAACCGTTTCTGTTGCTAAGCTACAGTATGGTACCAACCACCCCATTTCCACAGTGCGTACTCAGCCACGCCCCTTAACGGATTTTCGGAAGCAGCGCCATATTGGAGTGTCTTGTTCTCAATGACAGTTGAAGTTTAAATTTCACAAGGCATAGTGCATCGGGTGAGCCTGCAGCCCTGGATTCAATCAACATCTGGCCTGGCCTTGGGCTTAACACAAGCGTTCCCAAATAGTTCAGCAAGCGAGTCTTAGCTCAACTTGCCAAAGTGTGTTTATGTAAAAAAATAAATAGACAAAATGAACACTGGAACGTATTTGAGTCAGAGTGAGATTGTAGGACTGTTGGCAGAATCCAGGCATTGGAACTGATCAGACAGAGCACAAAGACGGTAGTCACGTGCGCTCTCACGCGCACTCACACGTGCACTCTCATGCGATGGCTGCCCCCCATGATTTTTAATGGGCCAGGCCATTTTTCCACCGATTTCATTACCTGGGAACAGCATGAGGCAAACTGCCGCTGAGAGGCATTATCCCAGAATTCCTGCCTGACCGCCCAGGTGCTCTGCAAAGAACTAAGACTAAGAACAAAAAAAAGAAAGTTTGAGTGGAGTGGGAGGTTTCCAGACGTACGGTAGGCCCCGAATAAACGCCACTCTCAGGCTGCCGGGATAATGGTAGACCGTGTGGCCTGCAATTATCCGGCGATTGTCCCAGCAATTACGTCTGAAAGGCAGAAAGCCCTCTCGCGCTCCGATATGTCAATGCACACTTTCCCAGCTCTTCGATAATTCCCTTTCATAAAGTCCCTTCAAATGCTCGGCTGAAAGCCCCCAGAACAGGACAATGTTCAGAGTCTATTTTTGTCTTGGCTGATCAATTGGATTTGTATGTGGGGGAGGCGCAAGGCCACTAGCCTGGGCTAAGTAAGGAGCAGACTCTGACTGCAGGTCCACACTGCTGGGGTACAGCCAGTCTCCTCGTAGCAGGGGTAGGGAGGGCTTCAGTCAACCTGGGTTAGGCAGGAGTGTAGTACAAAGGTCATAGGTTCGATTCCCAGGTAGGACATTGCCATTGTACCCTTGAGCAAGGTACTTAACCTGCATTGATTCAGTATATATCCAGCTGTGTACATGGATGCAGTGTAAATGCTGTGTAGAATGTTTTGTAAGTCGCTGTCGTGACTCGGCGTTACTTGTGAGCCGTGCGCTACACCAGGAGCATCGCTGGCATAAAGGCGGGCATCAGCGCTCCCTCCGTAGGACGTGAACGGTCTGACGCCATGTTGAGCGTTTTGAAGCTGATCGTGTGCAAGCAGCGCCAGGCTTTCTGCCAATCAGCGCTAGCTCTCTTCTGTAGCACTGCGTGACCTCTAGTGTGCAAAACAGTCAGTGGCTAACAGGCAAGCGCACTGTAACACGCTTCAGAAGCAGGGCTCTCTGCTTGGGTAACGGGAGGCACATAGGTGTCTGGAAAGGCCCGTAAATAAAGAAACGCCAGTACATAAAATGTTAAACAAAGAAATTGGATTATATTTGATGCCAGGAAGTACTTCCACAGTCTGCATGCTTGCCTGAATCACTCGAAACTGCAAAGCATAAACTTTAACAACCAATATTGTATTTCATCCATAAACATTTTTCTAAAAGATAAACAATGTCCGTGAGAATATATACCCTCTGGAGTTCATCCAAACTAAACAGTGAATCCACAATCTGTACAGCTCTAGTACTGCATGTGTAGCTGTGTTTAAACTGAATTATACTTTACAGCACCAGCCAGCAAAGGAAACTAGGAAGCCTTGATTAAAAACAATTTCATATTTAAGCATATTTAACTAGGTTACCATAGTGTGAGGAAATATATGCAATTAAAAATATCAGCTGAAGAGAAAATGAAGAGATTACCAGGGGAAGAATAAATTGGTATCATACTCAAGTTTATATTGTAAACCGACGGCTAAATATAAAATAATAAAGCTGCCCTTTCAAGAAAGTAAGTGTTCCTGGTTGGGGATTTTCCTGCCATCTGTTCTTATGGAAATTTCTCCTCTTATTTGGAAAGTATTTTAAGATGTTAATGTGTACTGCACACTTACGCACGCCTGATAAGCTTCGGCTTTGAAAACCCTTCCGCTGTCGGCGCACTGGCCGCGCGCAGTTACGAAACGGGACGTGACGAATTCCGCTGGGGACCGTTTCATCAGAGACGGGCGATTCGGGAGCTTTAAGCAAACCGGATTTCTGAAAGATCGGGGATCAAAGCGCGGCATTTGTGTGGCATTTTGTCACCGACGCGCGTCGCGCACGTCTTCCAGGATCTGAGCTGGAAAATCCCCTGCTCCGCTTTCCATGCCCGCCGCTCGTGAGGATCTGATCTGATCTTCAGAAGACGAACCGCCCCGGCTTCTTCATCAGAAAATCCCTTCAATTTAGCGCCTCGCGCGCAACTTAGCGCCTCGAACACACAGCTCTCAAAGCCCTCAAAAGCCGTCGTTCACACTTGCCTCAAGACTCAATTTGCAAGCAGCTAAACAATTCATCTCGTAGCATGATTTGCTGTAAGATTTGCTCTGTTAGTTACTGTTTCCATACAGCAAAAGTCAGCAAGCCAACAAACAAACAAGCAAAACAAATAATACTAATAGCCTAAATAATGAAGACTATGCCAATCACAGGAAAGAACTGGGTAAATTAAACATACACTGAAAACTTAATTCTAAGGTCCTGTGTGGATAAAAGGAGTTTCTGTGGATTCCTTTCAGTCAGCTGCCCGTTTAGGCCTTGAAAAACAAAGTGTGTGAACTCTTTAGCCAATCAGAGATTTAAATGAATCACAGTGTTGAAACACTTGAAAAAGCAGCAGACACCAAGGCCCTCTAGAACTTCTGCCTGACACATTAACAGTCCTCTCATTTCACAAAGCTGTCTGCTGAGTCAAACATCATTACCAGAGGAAGAGATGCTGATAAGATACTTTCACACGTTGCCATTCAAATGAAAATAAAATAACAAAGCCACCGATGTCATTAAAATGAAACAAAAGGTTCTGATAAATAGTTGTCATTTTAAGAGACCGTAGGTAACCGCCATACTCCCATGGCACAAACATCCGTTTAAAAACGTCCTTCGTTCCTGAGTCGATGCAAGGCCGCTCGGGGAAGTGTAAATACATGAGCCCCATTTGACACTGGCTCTGCGCATCATTCTGCTGGTATTTACAGAAAGAAATAAAAAAAGAGCGGACGGCACTTTTTCACATCAACTCAAAGCCCAAGACTTTGGCAGGAGATTGAAAGAGGCTTTTATCACATGCAGACAGCATCACGACGTGATAAATGTGAGATGATGGGCTGTCTGGCATGATCGCCGTTATTTAAGCTGAGCTCAGACTGAAAGATAGTTGGCGTTCCCCCTCACTCAAAATGCCAAAAAGAGTTAAGAACACGACTCAGAATACGAGCACAATCAGTTCAGGCTCTTTGGTGACTGACTGCACACCGATGAGCCCGGTGCTCCATTTCAGTAAAGGTCAGAGGTCATTGAAGGTGAGGGCTTACTGAGGGACAAGAGACGTGCACACAGCCCCCACAGATATTCTCACAGAGAAACAAACTCAGACTCGCGCTCGCATTCAGTCTCTCTCTCTTACAGTCCAGTGTGCTTTATTTGCATGAAAAGTGAACCTGTGTTGCAAAAGCATCAAAGCACACAAAGGAGAGGGGAAAAGAGATGAGGAACAGAAGGCCTCTATCACACAACCACCATTTGACCCTTTAAAGAGCGGGCTGTTTAGAATGTTTCTTTTTTCAAAATTCCAAGTCAGTGTTCTAGAACTCCACTGCTTTCAGTCACCAGCAGTGACTGTGACATCAGCATTAGAATGTTGGGGTAAGAACGCTCTAATCAGATGTTCGTGACCTCGCACCTTAAAGGGCTAAAGGGGTAATACTGTGACTGGGCAGCAGGGGGGGTCCCGCTGACAGCGGCTGTACCTCCAGGTAGGACAGGGCTGCTGTGCCCTTGTGAAATGCACTTAAGCTGAAATGCTCTTCTGACAGCCCAGTTGTAAATTAAAAAGTGAAAGATGTGAATTCTTGAGTGACTGTGAACGGGGGCCTTAGATAAATGACGGCACGTATAAATTCTCAGTTTAGCCATTCCTAAAGCATCCAATTATCCTGGCACCGTGTCCCAGAACGCCCTGAAGCCGCTGGTAAGACACAAAGCTCTGTCACCTTCATCAACTTGAAAAACAAGAAAGCAGGAACAAAATAAGGAACCAAAAAAAGCAGAGCCCACGGCCGTCTTCCTCCAGCCTGCTTGGCTTGGAAACTGCAGCGCTGGCTCAACAGGGAGGTCAAAGCGCAGGCAAGCAGGGCCGAGTGCACACGGGACTGCCAGATAATACCAGCAACGGCTACGAGGCAAAGAGGAGCGAGACGGCTGTGCACAAAAAAATTCTGACCCCCCCACCATCGGAACCGGTGCTATAATCACAGAAACTGTAGTGCAACTTTTTATGTGGGGGGAGGGGAATGTCCCCCTGGTCTGCTACGGCAATCCGATTCCCCCCTGTGCCCACGCGGTGTGAAGACGCAGCTCTGAGTCGGAGCCGCTCTCGGATGTCCGCGACCCGTCTGACTTTGCGCCGCGCCCCGCCGCGGGGAGCTGGCGGGGGAAAGCGCAGCGAGGTTTAGGATACACGGAACGCTGCGCGAGGATTAGGGTTAATCTTCATCTGCCCCTGGGAGATTAATCTCCTCAGATTACACTTTCATCGCTTAATTACGGAGGGGAGCAGGGGGCCGGAGGGCCGGGGCTCTGACAGCCAGAGCGTCCGCGGGCGAGGGGAACGGGAGGATAATCCGGAGAAGGACGGGGTGGGAGGGAGAAGAGCCGGTGGGACGAGGGCTAATCCTCGCCGTTGCGCTTTTGGGACCACAGATTAAACGTCTCCGGTTCCTGGCGAGGGAGACGGCTTTCTACGCGCACCAGGGTTTACCGCTGGGGTCGGGGTTTTTTTTTCTCTTTTATTAACCTTAGGCCACATCATCGCCTTAATTATGCTCAGTGGGGTTATTATCAGGCCTATCAGTCCTAACTCACTGCCTGCATCCACCAGCGATAGGCAAGGAAAGGTCGTATACAGACGCTGAAGGGCCCACACCACTGCTGTGCACAGTATAACAATCATATAGTGCACAGTTTCACCACTCTCAAGCCTTACTGGAGAATATAACGTGTGTAAACAGAATAGTCTCAGAGTTGCCACAGTACAGAGACCTGTAGCACAGAGTCATAGACATTACCGGGGTGAGAAAAAAAAACTAGTGACCAAGGAAATGAGATTTATGGGGTATAATTACTCACTCTCCTGCATTTTTATGATCCGGCTGGAGGAAGTTTAAAGACATGCTTGGCTCTACGTGAGCAGCAATACAACAGCCAGCGAGCCAGACTATTTTTAAGGCTTCATATCTTACATTTGGAGCATTTCTCAGGCAGGGTCTCTCCGCTTACCCGTGCTCGTGAACACATCTAAGTCACCGGCCACTCTTTCAACAGTGTGCATCAGTGAAGGGAGAACGAGGCTTCATTAAACCAAAAATACAAACAACCGCGATAATCCACCTGTGACTCGCTGATTTGAACCAAGCAACATGATTGGCTGCATCTGAAAGAGCTTACTAGCCTACTTTCGAAATTACAAGTAGCATACAAGTAGTATATAACTTGCATACTCAACAGTAGGCAAGCAAGCAGTTTCAAACACTGCTAGTGTCATCATTTTGTTGTAGACAGCATGACCTTTTGATTGGTTCAGAAAAGCATTCGATGGGACTGGCAGCTCACTGAAGCTCCTCCCATCATTTAGTTCATGAAACCTCACTTTGCTGCCACTAGCTTGTGGTTGCAAGAAACCTTTACATTACATTACATTTATTTGGCAGATGCTTTTATCCAAAGCGATGTACAATAAGCGATTACCAAAGGTCATTGGAACAACTAGAAAACACAGGTCCAATAAGGTACAATGCTTATTCATAGTCATGAACACCTTTGCAGTTAACATAGGCTAGGTCAGAGAGTAATGTTAAGTCAAACTAGGAGGCATGACAACCTACAACATTAAGACCATCAAGATAGTACATATAAACACAACAGCTCTGTACAGGTTGCTTTTGGCTTACTTTTAAGTGATTTTCTTGCTTTAGATCACTCCCAAATGTCCTGATATCCGCCACTATAAACCTGCCAGGTTTTCAGGAACTTCCTTCATCTAGGGCAATCTAAAACATACACTAAAATGTTAATGGCGGCAGAATAATTACAAGCTACGTGGTCTCTAAAAATTGATCAATGCGCCATTAAAATTCAGGTTAAATTGCCCAATATAAGCTCAGATAGACGTGAAGGATATAATTTAATTTAGAGGTTCCACGTTTTTTGGCGCATTACTTACCGTACATTTACATCCGCCTGAATTTAAGAGAACGAGAATTTCAATTTTGTGTCGACGCCCCTGATGAAAACTATCACTGAGCACGCAATATACCCTCGCACACCATGTGGATTCGGACAGTCCTTGTGCTTGTGAACTCGGCTGCAATTTTACTGTAATGCTTTAATGTTGAAGAGTGTGGCTTGACATTGGCTTACCCAATAGAACATATTTCAATTGCAACTGCACGTAGGACTACCCTTGTTAGGACCAGGCCGCTCCCTCGGCCAGTCGTTCCCCTCTAAACTCCCCTCGATTTTCTACGGACCGCAACACACGAGAGCTTTGGAAGCTGCGTTATAAAGCGCAACGCGGTTTTTACTAAATCAACAGTGAGAGTTAATGCTAAATAACTTCCCGAAACATTACCCTAAAACAACCAAAACTCTGCACAAACTCTGCCTGCACCTTGGTAACATTCTCACCTGAGAAAGAGGAAGTCGTCGTATGACCGGGCTTGTGCAAATCACGTGGTACCACTTTCATTAGTCAAAAAACCATTTTGAAACACTTGCGTTAGTGCATGCTTTACGCACAAGACGTGTTTTTGCTTCTTCTTTTTTTAGCGTTCCAATGTAAAAAATTGTAACAGAAATGTCGTCATATTGTATAATATTTAGCAAACAAGCCTAGTGAATTAATAGTTGCCCGTTTCATCTGGCTAACCTGATTTACAATTAAATATTTAACCATGGCTGGACACCCTGACAGTGGACACCAGTGCGCATAAACTTTATTTAATTAGCTCGTTCATGAATGCGATTCTGTCTTACAAAATGTTACTCCCAGTGTATATTCGGTTTATTTATCTGTTCTGCTGTGTGTAGTGTATGGGAAAAAAAACCAAACGTTGCAATTTGATTTCATCCAAGAGTGGAATTATCTTTCTGTGAAGAGGAAGCAGAGTCCAAGAATTATGATGTCCTGCCATCTGTGAAACATGAATTTTTATTATGCTCGTTATTGATCTGATTATGTACGTGAATCTCCCAGTATTGTAAAAGTTATTTCATTCTGTGGGTTCTCCTTGTAAGCAAATGGCACCTCACTTGTGTACGTAGAGCAAATCACACAGTAATAAAACCCCATTTTGAAACGGATAGAGAGAATGGACCCTGCTTCGACTGCAGGAGTTAATGGTCTTTGGAAATAAGCAGCCTGTGGATCCCAGTTTCACAGTCGGTTTGGTTAACGGCCTCGGCGTCACGTCTCCCCAGATTACCTCGGTCCCAGGAGAGCCGCAACCGGAGGAATGAACATTTTATACGTCCCCGAGTCACACGAAAACGCGCCCCCTCCCTGCAGCGCCAAACAAAGACTGTGGTGTTTAGAGAAAAATGGAACATCAGAGTGCTCAATATGTATTGATATCTTGTTTAACATAACTCCCAAATGTAGGAAGCAAGGTGTTTTTTTGTTTGAAAATAAATAAAAGCCACTTCTCATTAGAGGGTACATAGTGGTATGAGAATATGTCCTGCATGTGTGCTGTAACAATATTTGAGATCAGAAAATATTTAAATGGCAAGTATGGTTGAGTCAAAGCGCTAACCCACACAGAGGTCAGAAAATTGGCTTGTGTATGTTGTATCAAGGACAAAAACGATCTAACAGTACAGCTGCTTATCTGCTTGCAGGTGTCAAACCTCAAACCCCTTTCAGACCCGATGCAATCATTCCATTTCAATTCCATACATTGCCATGCTGTTAATCACTATGTAATGGATTAAAATGAAACAATGAAGATACTAGGTCGCTTTAATTAAGTTATAATGATTGTCACGACAGGGCCGTGGAAAGTGATGGATCTTTAATTGGACACCGACTCATTTCTGCGGGAGGTAAACGTGTATGTCATACTTGCCACGGACAAGCCACGGACACGCCCCGCCATCACAAGCTGCACCTGCATGTTTGACTGCTCCCGGGCTGGTAGTAAATTCTCCCCGCCGCCCTTGACTGGGTAGACACTCAGAAGCCAGTTATCACTTTCTTTTTTTGTCAAGGCCTTTTGGAATGGAGCAGGCAATTAGCCATAACGTGAAGCTACTTGGTGCGACTGCGAAGACCTTGAAGACAACAGCGGTAAATTCATTTTTTAATGCGGGATGAATATCTGAATGAAAAACAAGGATATTTAAAGGGTAGATAACAACGGATCTGATGGATTAAGGAAAGAAAATGTTCTGATATTCAATTACTTGACATTCTGTAATAGCTGTTACACCTCCAGTCAAGATGAAGCATTAGATTTCAATTTAACATAATCGCATCTGCATATAAAAAAAACTCGGGAGTAAGTGTCACACTCCTGTTCCAACGGATCACACATTGCTGATATTTCACGGAAATATATTACAGATTAAAGGGTGCTGCCAATATGAAAAGTAGTAATTTCCATGATCATTCAAGTTGTTAACAAATTTCAAAGACGCAACTGTCTCTCCTTAAGAAACAAGACCAGGTCAAAACCTAGTATATGGCTGGACCGGCCGACCAGCAGTGTAAGTTCATAACTCGGCCGACCAATGGTGTAACTTCATCACTCAGTCACTCAGTCAGCCACAGACATTCACGTTTATAGGGCTGGCCCCGCTGTTGTGGTCCAGCCAATAAGAAGTCAGCATTGGAATATTGCATTTCCGCACAAGCACCATTGTTTACTTGCTGATGCTACCATAACTGCTGATCTTTGCTCTTTGCTCAGAGCGTTACAATGTGCTTTACAGCAGGATGAATTTGGAAATGTACATCCACTTGGACAGGCAGCATGTGTGCACTGTTAATTTTAATAGTCATTATGAACTCTCTCTTTCATATGTATGTATATATATATCACAAAATATTTTGTACAAACTCCAGTTTATGCCCAGATTTGTATGAGTTTGTGCAGAACATGGAGATAACCGGGCATTAAAAAGGATAGAATGGGTTTCTGTCTTGCAATATCACAATACACATGCTGTGGGGAAATTGTGGCCAGATTTATGAAGTGAGATCTGTCATTTGCCTTCAGTGAGATCAGAACAGGCCTAAGACACCTCCAATACCAACCACATAAACAGTGTTATACCCATCAGTCTTTTCAAACAGGATATCCCAAACTTTATTTTTGTGTCAAGAAGTGTACCGTGTACAGCAATCACAGTTAGTGTATGTCCTTCCTATGTTTGTGTGCAAAGAGAAATACTAAACAAAAAAACAAACAAACAAAAAAAACCAAACAAAACATCAAAGACAAAAATAATAATAATCAAGAAAACTTATTACAGTATCTTCAACTATTTAAAAACAAATGAAAAAACCTAAAAGACATAGGAAATCCCCAGCGAAACCCTGTAAATTAAGACAGATATCTTAACCTCGAATAACAGAAACAAGTCCATGTGAGCAGTGGGGTGTAGTGCTGATATCAATCAACAAACGGTGTATGACGAAGGTCCCTGATTATGATTCAAGCGTCCAATCAGAGAGATTTACCCTCAACGAGAGGCGAGGCCGTGAAACTTCTGGAGCAGGTGGACTAAACGACTGCGGAGACCTTGTTAGTCTGCTCATAGTACGCTGTTCACAAACCTGCTGCTTGTACACCATCTTGTCAGATTTTTTATTATTACATTTTTTTTTGGCCCTGAGATGTGAAAATCTCTCTACCGACAGCCGGAAGCTCAAGTACTGTACATCAAGGGACGCGTTACTGACACCTGTCACTGCATGGACAGGTATTAAGCATTAATCTACCTAATGCCTCCAAGCGATGAATTTATATATCAAAGACCCCACCCCCTAATAGAAAAAAAATCTGATAATAACAAATTTTAATATTAGAAACATACACTGCTCAGCACAAAGGAACAGAACTAAACAAGCTTCAAGCAACTGCTGCACAAAAAAGGCAATATGTGTCGTTCTTGTGTTTACCAAGGGCTTCATAATAATAAATATGTTGAGTTCTCTATGCAATGCTGAAGCGTGTGGCCTCTGACAATACTGTACAGTATATACACATGAGCTCTTAAATGACAAAATATCCTTTGATGTACATAGTTCTCTACAACTGTCAAATAATACAACCAAGTCCTCAAGCAAGCATTGTCTGTTTGTACAAATATTCATGCAACCCCCCCCCCCACCCTTAAATACAGAATTTCGTTATGTTCCACCCTCCTATACACAAAAGCCAAATATTGCCTTTTCATTCAAATGTGCGAGTTACCAAAGGACATATAGCCTCATTTAAATAAGAAACAAACAAAACAAAAAAAACAACCTACATCCAAAATCTATACAGCATTCAGACCGTCCTCAACATTTACGAATGGGATACCGCTTAGTATTTACAGACGTTTCATCCATGCACAGTGTTAACAAGTACCACATTAACATTCCCAAATATGGACATGGCGGAAGAGGATTAGGGGGCGGGGGGGGGCGGGGGGAGGGGCAGAACAGCGCGCCATGACGACAGCGTGCCATGACGACAGCGCGCCATGACGACAGTGCGCCATGACGACAGCTCGCCATGACGACAGCGTGCCGGTACGCAGTCACGCGACGAGAGGCTGAGCAGAACGAGTCCTTTAGATACCGTCACTGCGACAGGACACCATGTTATGGCTGTACTTCATAGATTTTTCTTTTTCTCTCTTTTTTTAAGTCAGTTAGATAACCGGTTACAAGGGTACAGAGAGGTCCAGTTCTTGTTTTTTTTTTTTTAGTTTTTAGTTTTTGTTTTTTTCGTCCTTTCTATCAACGAAAAGTTCATTAACAGTCAGAAAAACGTCAGGAACGCACGCGCGCACGCTGTGGCAGGTCCTCCTTCATTGGATCGGCGACGTCGACGTTGCCAGTTGAATTTTCTGCTCAAACAGTTCAAAAGTGCACGCCGCCTGTTTTCCTTCATTTGTGGGCCAAAAATATTATTAACCATTTAAAAAAAAAATTTGACTCAAATGTACATATGAACTC
Organism: Anguilla rostrata; assembly: GCF_018555375.3. Taxonomy (NCBI): domain Eukaryota; kingdom Metazoa; phylum Chordata; class Actinopteri; order Anguilliformes; family Anguillidae; genus Anguilla; species Anguilla rostrata. The sequence continues at coordinate 1,596,574 of NC_057950.1, read as the reverse complement.
CGGGGATGGTATGCCCAAGTTAGGAGTAACACTAACCTGCCTAACAAATGGGGAAAGAAAGTTATGGCGACTACACTAGACAGCCCATTGATATTTTTTACACTCTTCATAATTAACAGACCAATGAGGACCACCAAACCCTGACAATAACTTTTAAATCCTTTAAGATGGCTGTTAAATTTTCAAATGCAGAAGTTTCTAGATTTCATACAAATCCTCTTACGAAAGTTTCTACACAGGTAAAACAAACTTTTTATACCACAGATAGAAGCTGAACCATTTTTGGTGCCATTAACAAATGTACATTTCAGATAGAAAATCTACTGTTCTGATTGGGTGTTACGAGCACTTTCAGAAATATTAGAAATACTAGAAATATTTCCCTTTGGCAAAATGTGGAGAAAACTGCAATATGATGGAAAACCCAAGCCTATGGACATTCTGCTATTCTAATCTTCAGAGATTGAAAATTCTAGTTACAAGGACAAGAAAAGTAAATCTTACAAGAGACCATACTCCAAAACCAGGCTGCTAGCAGACACAGATCATAAAAACAAAATCTGTAAGAAATCTAGTTGCCTTCTTGAAATTCAAATTGAAAGTTTCAGTGCTTGTCCTTCCCAATTACTACTAGATCTTTTTTTGTGTGGCAATACTGATTCGGACAACACTGAATTACAAACCCTTTATGTCGTAAATGACAGTTTGAATTAGAGAAAAAGAGAGTAAGGTCTACATCACATATTTTCCCCAGCTTTACAACAGAAAATATTTAGTTTAATTTAGTTTAAGGTAAACAGGTGAATTATTAGCTATCCTCACATCTAGAGGTGGAAAGTCCTGGGGTCGGAAAGTAAAAGTCCTGCCATGTGTTTCTTCCACCCATGAACACTGAGCCAGCTGATTTCACCGATTAGTTAAACCTCCTGGCTGAAGAATTGTGCGAATTAGTAAATCCAGGTGATTTGAACAAAGTACAGGGGAGGATTTTACTGTCTGAACCTGGATATTCCACCTCTGCTCATCTGCACACTGGACACATTAAGCCGAAACTAGTGATATTTAAATGTTGATATGATTGATATCATAAAACCGAATTATGACTTGATTTTCATGAAGAAGAACAAAACCATGAACGAAACTGGAAAAAATAGGTGTTGCCAGAACAATAATATCAGCAGTGGCCTGTGCCATATACAGGTATTGCATCCCATCACCGTCCTGTAGGCCAGAAATCTCATTGAGCGGCTAATTAGTATTCAGTTGTGCCAAAATAGGGTTGAAATGAAAACCTACAGGATGGTAGAACTCCAGGAACAGGGTCGATTACCGCTGCTTTTCAGTATGATAGGGAATCTGATAGTAGACAAGCCAACTGGTAGAATGACTCAGAGAAACTGACACAGATATTAGGTTTCCACATTACACAAAACAACAAGTATGGCAAATTTCTATATGTTTACAGCAGTGCTGATCTATGACATTCACTTAAAGAGGAACAGCGGAAGTAATACAATCTGAATTAAAAAAAATTCTACATTTGCTTTTGGGGACAGGCTGGCGGGGGTGGAGGGGGGGGGGGGTTAAATAAGCAGAATAGCATCTGTCAGAAAACAACAGAATTCCCCAGACCCATTATGGGGTAATGGCATCATTTAGGTTCAGTGAGGAGAGCAATGTGATGAGTTCAAATGAAACAAATTAAAATCTGTAATTATCTCGTTTTCTTGGCACGGTCATTTTTTAAACGTCTAATTGTGAACCAGAAACAGCCAAAATCTATTTCACTTCTAGGGAGAGCTGAGCAGAAATGTAACAACGTAGGGATCTTGTACTTTCAAATGGTTGATGGTTATCGAAACAGAAGCCTCATATTCGACTATTAGAGTGACAGGATTAAAAGCAAACAGGTGGAAACACAGTAAATGATGCATACCTAATGGAATTAGTGCCTGTGGTACAATATGGGCGTGACCTTTAAAACACAGAACTCTGACTGTGAGTTTAAGGGGAGTTAGCAGCAAACATTGACCCTGATTAGATTTAGTCCATTTAATGCACAAAGCAAAAGCATCAGATAAAAATATAACCTTAAAGTGACAAATCTCTAGGTACTGTAATTAATGCTTACCATTCACTTCTGTATTCACATATATCTGGAATTCTACATTTATGTGTAAATTAATTGGGGCAGGGACTCACAAGCTACCGTTCCAGTACATTGATTTTGTTCTACAAATATTAACTTTATGTTTTTTCCATGTAATTACAGCTGACGAGACTCTAAACTGACACACCCTCCTTTTTAAAGAAATGGCACCAACCTTTTTAAGAGATTTCTATTTCTGTGTTTTTTATGTCATTATATCCACCGTCGTGGGAACGTTACCTGATCTACAGTAGGTATGATACTCTTTCATTTGAGTTCATAGTAAGGACGTTTAGTCTCTTCAGTGCACGAAACTCCTAGGTTAGTTGGAAAATGTCTGTGTGTGTGTGCATGCCTGCTTGCGTTGTGTGTGTTCATGCATCTGTGTGTGTGTGTATGTGTGTTCATGTGCGTATGTGTGTGTGTGTTTGTGTGCGTGTGTAGGTATGTGTGTGTGTGTGCGTGCAGGTATGTGTGTGCGCGTGTGTTCGCAGGCATGTGTGAGTGCGTTTGTGTGTGTGTGTGTGTGTGCAGGTATATGTGAGTGTGTAGGTATGCGTGTTTATGTTCACAGGCATATGTGTGTGTGTGTGTATTTGCAGGCATGTGTGTGTGGGTCTGTAGGTATGTGTGTGTGTGTATATGTGTGTGTGTGTGTGTGCATGAGCAGGCATGTGCGTGTGTGTGTGTATTTGCAGGCATGTGTGTGTGGGTGTGTAGGTATGTGTGTGTGTGTGTGTGTGTGTGTGTGTGTGTGTCTGCATGTGTATTAGGGGTAGAAACACGACAGTTATAAAAAGCTATGCTGCTGCTACTTCCGTTTTCTTTTCTTCTTCTCGGTTACGGGTTTCCCGCTCCTCCCCCTCTGGACTCCTCCCCCTCCGGGCTCCTCCCCCTCGGGTCTCCCGCTGGCGCACAGGTCCGCTCAGAAGCCCTTGATGTGGCAGTAGGCCTCCAGGGAGGAGAAGAGAATGTACAGCAGCCACAGGCTGACGAAGAGCATGCTGGTGATGGCCTTGGAAGTCCGCGGCCCCCCCAGCTCCCCCCCGATCTCGGGACGCCGCCGGTACATCAGCACCCCCACGCAGATGAACGCGAAGATGGTGAAGAGGGTGACGGAGAAGGCCAGGCTGCCGGGGGACACCCGGAAGGGCCGGCCGTGGTACTGGTGGTAGATGGCGGCGATGGACCAGGCCACGCCGATGCCCAGGAACACGTTGACCGCGTTGCTGCCCGTCACGTTGCCGATGGACGCGTCGGCGTACTGGTCCTGGATGGCCGCCACCTTACTGGCAAACGTGTCTGAAAAGGACGAGAGGAAGAGGAGGGAACAGCCATTACCACTGGACCCCACTTTCCATTTCACCATGTTTCTCAGGTATGAAGGCCTTGTGAGCACTGTAATGAATGAGAGGAGGAGGGGTGAACAGACATCACCACTGGGCCCCACTGTCCACCATGTTTCACCACGTTTCTCAGGGAGATGTCTTCAGAATTAAAGGCCTAATGAGTACACTAACACCCCTCCTGTGACCCTGCGTCCAGACGAGTAGGCCCCTAACCTGCCCAGAAGCACACTCCGCTCACCCCCACAGGACCACCCACGTGAGCCCTGAGCACTGACAGGTCCTTCAGCGGTCTGAAAGCACACCCCCAAGCTGTGGCATAATAAGTGGCAGTAAGGGGGGGCAGGCAAGAATGCAAACCCACCCACACCTCAGCCAAAAATACAGAAACTCATCTAAAGAGGGCCACACTACTATTGCAGACCACAGGGGCTGGGCATGTCATTAGTTTTGATAGACAGGGACTTTTGAGGGCAAGCACCCTTGGGGGGTGCAGAAAGAGAGATACCTCTCCTGGGGGGGGTGGGGAATCAGGATTTTCAGAGTTTGCAATAACCTGTGCACTTGCAGTAAATTGCTCCTTGTGGAAAAATAAATTATTTATAATATATTGTTATTAGCAACACCTCAGAACACACGAGCAAGTACTCAGTTTATTACCACTTTCAGATATTGCACTTCAGATTTTCCACACAATTTATCGCAGTTTGCTCGTGTGTGCCGGCCAGCAGGGGGAGAGAGGACGAGGTGGGACTGCCTAAAGAAGGGATCCTTCTGGGTGCATGTTCTCAGGTGTTTACCTCAGGGGTTCTAATGGGTGCATGTTCTCAGGGGTTCTAATGGGTGCATGTTCTCAGGGGTTCTAATGGGTACATGTTCTCAGGGGTTCTAATGGGTGCATGTTCTCAGGGGTTCTAATGGGTGCATGTTCTCAGGAGTTCTAATGGGTGCATGTTCTCAGGGGTTCTAATGGGTGCATGTTCTCAGGGGTTCTAATGGGTGCATGTTCTCAGGGGTTCACCTCAGGGGTTCTAATGGGTACATGTTCTCAGGGGTTCTAATGGGTACATGTTCTCAGGGGTTCTAATGGGTGCATGTTCTCAGGGGTTTGTCTCAACCATCGCCAGTGGAGCTTGGAAAGTTACTGCCCAATAGTGAAAATCCCATAAACCCTTATATAAGGCAGCTGAACAGAACACATTTGTAGCTGTGATTTAGAACCGGATATGGAACTGCATGGGTCGCTGGTCTGGATCAAAATCGATTAAACTACTGAAAGGGAAAGAGACAGAAAAAAATCAGAGGTCTGCACTCTGAGGTGTACTTTCCATTCACAGTTGAGGAGTTTGGGAAGTGAATCGAATCCTGCTTTTTGATGTAGGGATTTCCATCATTAAGAAGCGTGAAAATGTGAGACAAGCACACGGTGAAAACTGTGAAACGAAAAAGTATATATAGCCTAATTGGATTCACAGTAATTTTATTACAGGTGGCAACCAGCGCATCTGAAAAGCCTGGTTTAGTGAAGCACATCCCTGGAGACCAACCCAATCACATAAGTGGCACGATGCAGGTTTACCCCCGCATGCCAACAGATCCCACCAATCCTGAGAGGGACTGCGGAGCGCGTTAAATAAACCTGATGCGTGTAAACGGGCGATTCTCTCTCTGCCTGCACATTCGCCCCCGCCATTCTTCCCCCCTACAGCCCGTTAGCACGATAAACACCCCCCCAAACACCCCGACTCCTCAGCGCTACAGCCCGTTAGCACGATAAACACCCCGACTCCTCAGCGCTACAGTCCGTTAGCACGATAAACACCCGACTCCTCAGCGCTACAGCCCGTTAGCATGATAAACACCCCGACTCCTCAGCGCTACAGCCCGTTAGCATGATAAACACCCCGACTCCTCAGCGCTACAGCCCGTTAGCATGATAAACACCCGACTCCTCAGCGCTACAGCCCGTTAGCATGATAAACACCCCGACTCCTCAGCGCTACAGCCCGTTAGCATGATAAACACCCCGACTCCTCAGCGCTACAGCCCGTTAGCATGATAAACACCCCGACTCCTCAGCGCTACAGCCCGTTAGCATGATAAACACCCCCCCAAACACCCCGACTCCTCAGCGCTACAGCCCGTTAGCACGATAAACACCCCGACTCCTCAGCGCTACAGCCCGTTAGCATGATAAACACCCCCCAAACACCCCGACTCCTCAGCGCTACAGCCCGTTAGCACGATAAACACCCCCCCCAAACACCCCGACTCCTCAGCGCTCATGGCATCGCACCCATCCCACTGCGGCGTGACATCCGCAGCTGTCTGGGGTTTAAACCACGAACGCACGCGGCAGAAAAACTACGAAGAGGCCCTGGTGTCGTCTCACCAGCTGAGAAGAAAGCAGCGCTTTAAAATAAACAAACACGAAGCACAATCCCAAGTGTTTATAGCAAGTTCATTTTGTGAAGGAAAAATGATCAATTTTCTGTATGTCAAAATGAAATTCAAAAAAATTCATACTCCATTAAATACATATGGACTCTGAGGGAGATGAAGACTTCAGGGGAAAGATGGATTGGATATAAATACTCACTTTCAAGATCAATCCAAAAGATAGGAACACCGTAACCACATGCCAATTTGCTCGATTGACAGAGGGCAAGTACCAACACATGCGTAGATTATTGCCTTCAAAGTCATACAGATCATGACAAGTAGCCTGCAGCATACATGCAGATGTACATATATTTCTTGTGTCAATACAGGTGCACTCTTACAGCTGACATCACTGAGAGAAATTTGTAGAGTTCTTGACAGATTTATCTTGTCAAGCAAGGTAGCACACATATGCGGGCATTTGTATTACTATCTGCAGACTATTTTAGGGTGAGCTTTTTCTTCAAGGAAAAGTGTTGATTGAATTCTGACCATACTTGCCCATAACTCTGGGCTCTTGGTTCCCATTTAATCCAGGGTGACAGAGAGCACCTTTTCATCAGGCCAACTGTATGCAGGGCTCAAAGGAGGGACTTCAGTCAATGCCACGGACACACATTCTCAGACGAGCTCCGCTCAATTAACCTCCACCTCCCATGTCCACTGACGAGTCTTCCTTTCAGGTTTGTGAATTCATGCGCCCCCCCCCCGGCTCGACGAGGCGATTCTCTGGAAGCGGGAGGGAAGGAAGAGGCTGAGCACAGGTCACCTGAGGTCAGCGTTCGGAGGGTTTTAATATTGCATGGGGCAATTACACACTGAAAGGGGCTGCTGGCTCCCCCCTGGCCCAGACCTTGACTGCGCACATTAAACATGCCTCGTGCTGGAGGGCTGGCAGATGCTGGAAGTGGTTTTCTCTCTCCCCTTGCGTTTCGTTTGGTCTGCGGTGACTCTAAATCTCATACCCTTCACAGATTTATGGAGGTGGCCGTCCTGTGAGACTGCGTGCCAGTCCTCTGTTCTGTGGATGGATGCGTCTGAGCGGGGCGGGTCACGGCAGGGTCAGCACTGCACGGCTGGGGAAAGCCGGCTCTGATAGGACTCGTCTGAGCGTGAGCGGTCTCCAGGGAAAAGCAAAGCGGCGACCGACCAAAGGAGGGACACCTGCATTCGGGCGAAGACTGTGAAACGAGCAGGAAGGCCTGAGAATACGGCTGTACACTTGGGCTCCCTTCTCCAGAGGAAGGGCCCAGTTTGATCTCGAAGCCCTGGGAGAGGGAAACGAGGGCTGCTGGGAAGGGTTCACCCTGGCTCTCTACTTGCTCTCACGGCGTGTAGCTCGTGACTCCAGCACAGCCACCTGGAGCTCGCTCCCTGACCAGGGCTTATGATCATCCAGCCACCCTGCAGCGTTTGAACTCTTTTAGAAGCATCCCTGCGCATGTCCTACAGCCAGTCGCTGGGAAAGCAGGAGCTCGGCCAGCCGGGGTGCGGCGTCCTTGCTGTGCGGGGAGAGGGTTCCTCACGCAGGCCTCGTTTCTGCACAGTGGCACAGAGGCTTGGAGGACGGCAGAGTCATTTTCATTTCCAGAAGGCTGTCAGCTGGCACTGTGGTCTCAAACCAACCCCCCCCTATTCTATTACCTCTCACTTGGCCTTCTTGACAGCTTGTTCCACACAAGCTGGTCCCCAGTGCTGGGCGAGCGGACAGACTCAGTCCTCACTCTGAAGGCAGGTGTTCATGTTAGCGGTTAGCGGACGCGACGGCTTCCTGGCGCGACTGAGGCCGCTCTCCAAGGAGCACAAGGACAGGTTCAATGCCACAGCGGCTCTGAGCGTCAGCGCTGTTCTACCTTCACTTAATAAAAACAAACTGAAAGGAGAGGGAATCTGCTGCTAGCAAAAGCATTATGGGAAATATGGCGGGACGGCTAGCATCAACCATGCACACATGCTGCTTCTCCACTAGCTGTGGCAATCATCACAACGTGCTGCCACAATCTGCCAAAGACAACATTGACATCGCAGGACAGGCCGACGGTCCTGATAAACCAGCGTACGATGAGAGACCTTCTCGGGCTCAGAGCGCACTAACTGGACTGTGGAGAAGAGAGAACGGCCATCTTACATTCAGAAACTTCGCTCCCGACACAAATCAGGACAGAGAAGCGGCCCCCTGCTCCCCACTGCGGCCTGTCTGTTTAGCATTTAAACGCGAGAGGGAGATCAGACGGCTAGCCTGGTTAGCGTCGTTTCCCCGCTGCGAGGAATGAGCTCCACGCAGCTCGCTCGCCGCTGTGCATTACCCAGATCCCTGCGAGCCCAAGGACCCCTGGGGGAATGAACGATGTTAGCAGAGTATGTTTATTCAGCGTTGACGCAGACGCAGAGCGACTCTATCTCAATGAAACGCGGCCGCCGCGTGGCTATGCTACGCTAACTGTCGATCTCAGGGATCGGCGTGCGTACAGAACGCTCCCGCCTCCCTCCGCAGAGCCGGAAAGAGCCGGAAAAACAGAGAAGCAGGAAATCCGTCAAACGGCCTGCGGGCGCAGCAGCAGCGAACCCCGTTAATGGGATGTTTGTGGGCGGTGGGATTGTTTGCATTCTTGTCTGAAAAATGAGGCTAATTTGAGGGCTAGCGCTGCGGAGCCTGATTTGTGGTAATTAGGGTTGGGGACGCCCGGACCACATTCATCACGCCGCCGCCGCGGTGGCTAAACCCGTTAGCCGCAGCTGCGCGAAATGAGCGCGGAGTCGCCGCGCGGCGTAGCCGATCGGGTTCATAAAGCCACGCTCACGGACAGGGGGTCCGGGGTGCAGTTACACGCCCGCTACACAGGGAGAGGACTCCGTGTGCAGAACAACACTGTGGGTCAGGTGGCGGGATAGCGGTGGGGACTCATGGGTAATGCATCGGTGCGCCATGGAAGTGTCACAGTGCTCAGGCACAACAGCGGGAAACCAGCCTTCATTCACCTCGTACTTTATTATCTGGCCTCATCGGGTGCTACGTGACAAGAACAAGCCATTCAACCCATCCAGGCTTGACACTGTACCCTCAACTCTAGAGCGCACCCAACACTGCAGCAAACCCAGTCTGAGATCTTTCATTTTACTCTCATTTCAAGGTCAGCTGAGAGCACAATTCTCTTTAGCGGTGCTAACCTGGGGAAGCAAAGTGGGCGGAGACAGGGAATGCAAGGGGTTTTGTACAGCCAATCAGATGCAGGGAAGATGATGAGGTGGCCAGGTGGGGATTATTGGCCAGTATTTGTGAGACTTCAGAGTGGCACAGGGTATCTGAAAAGAGCAGTGAAGCCTGCACCACGAAAGTGGGTTCAGGTTTCGGGGTTCGGGGTCGGGGTCGGGTCGGGGGTCGGGGTCGGGGGCGGGGGCGGGGCTTACCCGGTACGGAGGTCCCCAGGGCCACGAACACCACGGCGGTGACGGAGTCCTTGAGGCCGATGGTGCAGCCGAAGTGGGACGCCAGGTCGCCGATGAAGGCGGTGAGCAGGCCGATCATGCAGATGGACACCACGAAGCAGGCCCAGCCGTTCCAGTAGTCCGTGGGCGGGACGAAGGCGAACAGAACCTTCCAGAACACCGTCAGGAAGTGCATGACGTAGTCGAAGCAGGAGGGCAGCTTCTCCTCCCCGCACTCCTCGTCTTCGTCGTCCTCGCCTGCGGAAACGGAAAGGGAGCCTCCGTTACCGTGGCGTCGGACGCGAGCGCCATGGCAACCACCGATGCGCGTCTGTGACGGCGCGTCTCCTGCATGCTGTCTGATGCAGCTGTGCGCTGGTCTGCTGTGGCAGAAAAATCTAAACTCACATTTTTAACATGATCATCAGAGAAGGTTCCACGGTCACAGGTGTGATATCCACAGGTGTGAATGAGGCCGGTCAACTTTCTCACTGCTGTCATACAGCCCTTATTGTATACAGTCGAGTGCATGAGAGCATAAATATGAAAAATAAGAGCTTATTTCATGTATTTGAAATGGTTTAAAAAAATCACAATTCTTGAGATATACATGCATTGAAATGTAACTACCCAAAAACTCAAGGTAAAAATTCTGCACACTACTAACTATAAAAGGCTTACTATACACAGTGCATCTAAATGGTCTGGCAGATTACCTCCGTTTCTAATGCTCTAATGTTACTTCTGAGGGAGCTAATGTTTGACTGTTAAATAACCAAAAGCCATTAAGGCACTTTCACAGGGCAATTCCGAATAATGTGGAATATGCAAATGAAAGAAGAAATGAGGTGCCTCATTTGCATTCTGGCGTGTATCAGACACTCTTACCCAGAATGACTTACACAGATTACATTTTTAAACACAGCCCGTTTATGGGGCTTAGTGTTTCACTGAGGCTCTTTTCAGGCAGGGTACCTCGCTCAGGGGTGCTGGGGCACGGTCCCAGCGGGGAATGGAACCCACAATTTGAGTCACAACTGCAGTTCCCTAACTGCACCACACGGCCACCCCCGTCCCACACCGAAGCGCTAACCGCATCCCCAGTAAAGTTTAGGCCCCACTTGAAAGAAATCACACTTTCAGACATGCACTGAGAGAAGCTTCAATAAAAAATAAAAAAAATAATAAAATGAGCACGGGGAAGATTTTAATCACACTAACAGGCCGGAGCCCGAGGTGAGCCAGGGACAGAGATGATCAAAAAGGTTTTTAGAAAATGAACGAGCCCCTCTGGCTTCACTCCTCCAAGAGAACTCTCGCCGTGACCAGCGGCTCGAAGCAGACGACTGCCGCAAAGAAAATCGGCAGAGGAGCAGGTAAGACAGGAGCCCGGGCACAGAGCCAGGACAGAAGAAGGCCGGGACGTTTTACAAGGACAGACACTGTTACACAGGGCTCCGCTCCAATCAATAATCGAGTGCTTGGGACCGGCTGCACAGATTGGATTAGATGAGATTAGATTAGGCTGAGCACTGCTGAGCCTATAGACAGTGTCAGCGATGACCGCGCTGCACAACACACACCTGCAGGGCGGGGGAAACATACGCATGCCACACACACACAACCTCAGAAAGATAGATCAAAATGGCCGACATCTGGAGAACACAACAGATGGTGCAATGACACCATGTTTGCCTGTTTGTGTGTGTTTGCACGTTTGTGTGTTCCTGTGTGTGTTTCTGTGTGTGTTTGCATGTTTGTGTGTTTCTGCGTGTGTGTGTGTGTGTGTGTGTGCATATGGGGGGCATTCATCTACAGTATGTTTTCTACATCTACATCTGTTTTTCATAATTTATTGATTCAAAACATCAGGATAAAATGTAAGACAGTCAGCTTTTTGACAGGTTTTTGATACAGGCTGATGTACCTTTAAGCAAAATACGACAGACCAAATCAGGCAGTAATTGCAGAGCTGAGTCCACACTGATTAAATCAGAAACGCGTGTCAGTGCGCATCTCCAAAACGCACGCTCCCCATTTCATTCTGACATCAATTGTACCAGGATAAAAGAATCTAATTTCACTGCCTCCTTTGCCAGCACAAAGACCAGCAAAGAATTTTTGTGCATTAAAAAAGGCAGCATTGTACACTGCACAAACAGCTTTGTTCAGTTTTTGCAAAGAGGCTGAAATCCATTCAAATCTATCAGCCGACAAACTGAGGAATCCCAATGAAGCGTCTCCTAGAATAACATGACTCAAAGCACGCAAAGGTTACTGCTCTCTGCAGAGACAAATGTCTTTTGCGATTACTTGTGTTACAAGGATCAGGTTATATTTCCACATAGACTGTGTTACATAGATATAGAGGCAGAAGTGGCACCCAATTGAAAAAAACTACCCAGTAATCTAGGGATCTGCAGCTCTGGTCCTAGTGAACCTACTAAACTGCTTGTTTGTTTTCACCTTAAAATCACTACCCAGTTCAGACCCAGGAAAACGGGTGAAGTGGGTAAACAGTGTGATTAATTGGTTTCACAAAACCCCAACAGTCCATTAAAAAAGGTTTCCTGAATTATATTAAAATTACATTCCCATTAGACTGCATTGACTCTTGCAGAGACAAGGCACAGGTGAAATCCTGTAAGATATTATGTCTTTTTATATATTTTTCTTACAGTTTGTCCCGTTTGATAGGGACATACACCACTGCTTCATATTCCCCATCATTTTCACATAGTTGGACATAAATATGACACTGCTGAACTAAGCTCCTCCCCCTGCTGCAGGGTGGCAGAGACATTTCCGTGGCTCCTATACATTACACCCACAGACAAGAGAGAGCCTGCTGCAACTCGATTATTTAATCCGGTAACCACGGAAACACAGCCGGTGAAATTCACACAGACACTCATCTCAGAAATGTCAAGTGCCATGTACCCCCCGCCCCCCCTTCCCCTCTTTCTTAGCTGAACATTCTAATGCTGATGTCACAATCACTGCTGGCAACCAAAAGTAAGCCTAGAGTTCTAGAACCCTTAGTACTGCAATAAAAACATTCACAAAAGAAAAACTCCTACCCTTTTAAAGATTAATATCTCATGATGAATTCACACAGGAAGGACAGGCTGGGGGCTATTTAGTCTAAAACGAATCGAAGCGTCACGAACACTGTATGCGTTATGCCACTACATTTTAATCCGTGTTTACACCGACGGAAATGTGCACAGAAGTATCATATCGGATATGGAATCTTTTGGCATGTCGACCGGATACAGCTGGACACAGCTGTAAAACGCAGACCTCAATCTACTGACGCTAAAAAGCACCACAGAAAACAGCTTTACTGCAGGATTCTCTATCCTCACAGCTGCACAGCACTCACCACATGGCCTCTACAGCAGGCTGTACCACTCATTTCAACATTTCTTCATGAAGAATTAAGAGTGTTTCTGACCATTTTAGCTAACTGTCACACATACAGTATGACATATTTCACATGATCCTGTAAAAGTCAGGTAATTTCCACTTACTTCTGTGTTGTCATAGCCTCAACTTCCGAAATGTGAAATATATTCTTCTATTCTGACTTTCAAATGCCTTAGCCCAAAATTAATCAAACCATCTTTCAATAATACACAATGCACCCTCAAGTTTAGACTACTGTGGTGTGTTTAAAAAGCTGTTTTAATGTGGTGTGCTGGCTGGGATATCACATGGTCGCCTTATGGAAATTTTTGTGGCTGGCAGTGTAGTATAATGGGTAAGGAGTTGTAACATAAAGGTCACAGGTTCGATTCCTGGGTAGGACACTGCCGTTGTACCCTTGAGCAAGGTACTCAACCTGCATTGCTTCAGTATATATCCAGCTGTATAAGTGGATGCAGTGTAAATGTTGTGTAAAAGTTGTGCAAGTCGCTCTGGATAAGAGCGTCTGCTAAATGCGTGTAATGTAACATCTTCCTTTCTCCATGTCACCCTCAAGTTCAGACTGCGACGGTGTGAATCTTGTGTGTTTAAAAACACAGAGATCCAGAGTCTGGGAAAGGGAGCTGTTCCTGACAGTGTTCTGGCTTCTAACGTAACAGTACTCTTTGTCCTGCGGGACATCGATGCCGAATATCGGAATCTCGGCACAAATTGGACGGGATGACTTACCCTGCTCCCAAGACTAATACAATCTGCCTACAATCTGTCACTGTCTCCTGGAAAAAGAATTACCATATCATAACATTAATGCGTATTATAAAAACCCGTCCATCTTCATCAGGAAGTACATCAGTAAAACAGAGATAAGGAACAAGGAAATATGAAATGGTGCCTGATCTGAAAAATAATGAGGGGAACGGTCACAAAGCTAACGTTTATTCTACAATAATTGAGCAGGAAAGCTGAACTGCAGCAGTGCCCCGTCGAATAAGATGTCAGCTGGATTCCGAATGTCTCGGGGTACTTTTCCCTGCCAGTGTTCATGTGCCCTTAGAGGGTGAAGCTGAGGTGAACTCTATGTTAATGGAGCTGAATGTCCCGTGTGTGTGTGGGTGTGTGTGTGCGTGCGTGTGCGTGAGTGTGCCAGTGTGGTTGTGTGAGTGAGTGTGTGTGAGTGTGTGTATGTGTGTGTGCGTAAGTGTGGGTGTGTGTGTGTGAGTGTGTGTGGGTGTGTGAGTGTGTGAGTGTGTTTGTATGTGTGTGTGTGTGTGAGTGTGTGAGTGTGGTTGTGTGAGTCTGTGTGTGTGTGTGGGTGTGTGCGTGTGCGTGTGCGTGTGTGTGTGTGTGTGTGTGTGAGTGTGTGTGTGTGTGTGTGTGTGAGCGTGTGTGTGTGTGTGGGTGTGTGAGTGTGGTTGTGTGAGTCTGTGTGTGTGTGTGTGGGTGTGGGTGTGTGCGTGTGCGTGTGTGTGCATGTGTGTGTGTCAGCAGAGACACTGTGTGTAAAGTTAACTCTCCACCTGCGGGGGAAGTGATGTGGAAGTGGGCTGTGTTAGAGAGGAGCTGAAAGACCGAACGCCTCTACCATAGAGCTTTTATCTCTGCTCGCACAGATAAGCCGACTGGCCTGGCAGAGCAGGGCATGCTGGGACTTATCAGAGAAAAACTCCTCACAGGTTCTTACGGTGAGAGATTCTGGCACCTGGCTGGGGGAGACTGCGAGACTGATCCAGTGCCCAATGGGGGCTGGCTGGCGAGGGGGGGGGGGTGTTATCTTACGACCCTCAACCTGCTCCTCATGATTAACAAGCTTCTCAATTCTTAGCAAAAAAAATTAAAAATAAGAAATGAAATCTCCGTAATTGCATCTAACGTGGCAGCCTTACTTCTGGACCCCGTTACATTGAAAGCTTTTAATTTGTAACAAAGAGCTCAATTTATGTGAAATCATTTTTGATTTTAACAAAGGAATGTGTGATTAAGCCCTGTGGTCTTTCTCAGTATAACTCCAGAGTCGCACACAGACAGGGATCACATGATAAGGCGCAATCAAGTGCGTAATAAGGGGCTGCAAAAGCACGATCCTAAACGCTCTGAAGAGCCATTGGCCAGAGTAGTGTGATAAGTTCCATAATGGGAGGAGCTACAGCAATCTGCCAATCGGCAAATGTTTTTGAACCAATCAAAATTATTTCCTTTCCACATCAGAACCCAATGATTGGTTCACATCAGTGAGAACATGATTGCTCCTCCCTCTTTGCCTCCATAACCATTCTGCCCTGCTCTCACACACAGGGTACAGAGTGGGACCAAAGAGGAACATTTAGACAGGAAAGAAATGAGTTCTTTTTCTGTTTTTACTTTTTAGAAACAGAAACGGCGGACGTGCGTATCCTTTGAGGCGGGGAACGCACCGGCTTCCTGTCTCCACCGCAGGAGAGACGCAAACGTAGCGTCCGTGGAAAAGCGCGCCTCCCGCGTGAGGACGCCTGGCGGCTTGCCCTTAATCCGCGGGTTGCTAAGAGACGAGCGCGGCTCCACGCGGGATCGTTAGACTTCAGAGTCGGCGGGAAAACATTCCAAGCTGTGCCGATGAGTCGACTGCGGATCATTTCCACAGTATTCCAGATTTACGGAAAATTTCCACAGTATTCCAGATTTACGGAAAATTTCCACAGTATTCCAGATTTACGGATCATTTCCACGGTATTCCAGATCACTGGGAATATTTGCACTGCAGTTCCCGGCAGTAAAAACCATCAGCATGGAGCAAGTCGCTCTCTGAGTTATGAAGACACAGCATGACGCACTTGGAGGCCAGATTTGCATTTCTGTTTGTAGGAAGCGCTTTTAAGGTCAGGGAAAATGATGAGGAATTTGTTCATCGGTTATATGTGGATGAAAATCCACACTAAGAGCTTGCCCATGATGTAGGCACTGTATTTTTGTAACGTTTTATGGGGGTGAACACAGCAGAAAAGGAAGGAAGAGGGATTTTGTAAACCAGAGACATTATTAATCACCTAATTTCCTAAAGCCTGTGAAAACAAGCTTCTTCAAGCGCTTCCTTGTGGGGCCAATCAGGAACAGCGGCCGAACGCATCGCACGCACACTTTTATAAACAATGCATGAAGAAAATGCATGATACATATATCTGCACTAAGTAGACGCCTTCTTAAAATATGCATAAAGTTCTGCTTATTATTGTGGTGCTAGTCTGGAATATGCTGACACTGTGCGGCACACGCCCGGTATGAAGAACCAAATCATTTCTGACTCATATGAATAATACATATTTACTTCAGTGATGAAAAGGTGACTAGCGTGGCTATGCTGGGCCACGTTGAGAGAGAGGTCCTGAGAGACAGGCTCTGATAGGCCCCCGAGCAACACCTTGAGTTCCAAGCCCAGCCAGTCTTAACACAGTTCTACTGCACATTTTGGAAAGTTTCACGTTTCACTGAGCATTTCCCAGGGACCTGCAGGGGGATCTAATGATTTAGCGTATATCCTAAACATGCTACTCCCAAAGACACGTTAACAGGGCAGATATAGCAGATACAGATTTAACCAGATCGGAAAACGTCGAAACACAGGTATGATCGTCACGCTAAGAGAGTCGTCCTAAGGAGACAGTGGTGGAGTGTGAGCAACAACAAGAACTGAGCGCAAGCCATAATTCATAAACCCATAATCGTTCTCTGAAGATCCATGCTCTGGATTTTCTGTATTAAACTCCAATGCTAATGAGACAGAAAGAGCGTAGCCTCTAAAGCCAAAAGTAAACACAGATCTGGAATGGATAAGTGACGCTGGGGTCGGCCACATCGTTTGTAAACCATCAGAAGGCGGTTTAATCACCTTTTTTTCCACCAAGCTCTCGGATAGCAATTACAGCCGCGAGGAAGGCGGTTAATTGGAAAGATCGATCGGTCATTATTTAATCACACGGGCCTTAACCGCGGTCGGGATTACAGGGAGTGGGGGGCAAACCTCCCACCGGCGCTGAAGTCGCCATTTTTGTAATAATGTGGGCGGTTTGGCGGAGAGAGGCGGGGCTAATTATGTAATCACGCGACGCGGAGCGAGCACGTCGGAGCAGAGCCCGCCGCGGCTCGGCTAACGTCCGCCTGCTGAGCCGGCCGCTCGCGCGTCACAGCCTGCAGCCCTGGAAACTCCCACCAAACTCAAACAAACGCACGCGGCGCGTAACCGCGGGCAACCGCTAATGCGCTAAGAGCGTTAACACTGGGCTGAGCCACAGCACTTATCTCCCTCGAAGACAAACAAACCTCGTCAGAAGATAATCCTCACCAGCTAATTTCTCCGCCAATTATCCCGGGAAGATTAGCTGGAACGGGCGTGTGACTTTGGAGGGCATGGAGTTGTTTAGAGGATGACCTGAACTAGAGATCTTTTATTCTCTACACTCGCTCCATACTCCTTACTCTGCATTTCTTGTGAAATTCCTCCAGCGTCCCCAGACAGTAATTCCACAGAAAACGTCTCTTTCTCTCTCCCTCTCTCTCCCTCTCTCTCTCTCTCTCTCTGTCTCTGTCACTCGTTCTGGAGTGAGGAGGCAGGAAGGTAGAGTCCAGATCTTACAAGCAGCAAGACAATGTTCCATCCAGGAATCACACGCCTTCAGACAAAAACCCATTGTGCTGTACTGCTGTCTCCTGCACACAGGAAGCGAAGCACATCCTGTCTGACAACATCCTCCTCACCTGTGAGCCGTCTCCATGTAAGGGAGGTCACACGTTTCAGGAGTGCTTATTCTGATCAGAAGAGAGAAAACTTTAAACAATTTTAACAACTGGTAACCTAGTGACAGTAACCTGCAATCTGTGCCCCCACTCACTTCCTGTAATCCCACATCTGTCTGTCACGTCCTGTGATCTCACATCTGTTTGTCACTTCCTGTGATCTCACATCTGTTTGTCACTTCCTGTGATCTCACATCTGTCTGTCACCTCCTGCGATCTCACATCTGTCTGTCACTTCCTGTAATCCCACATCTGTCTGTCACTTCCTGTGATCTCACATCTGTCTCTCACTTCCTGTTATCTCACATCTGTTTCTGTGCTGGAAAAAATGAAACAAAATCACTGAAGTGAGGATGGAGAGATAAACGGAAGAACAGTCTGGCTGATGCGTGGAGGTGCTGTCACTTCACTTTTCACATTCTGGAGTTTTAACAGACTGCTTCTGTTTTGGTGCAGCACATTCATTCAGGCAAGCAGAGCTGCATTCTTTAAAAACTGCATGGCCTTCAGTTTTCAAACAGCGCTTTGATAGAGCAGCATACCAAACACTCAGCAGGTCATAAATAGCTGTACGATTCACCATCAAACACATCCATGAGACAAACAAATCTGTGCCTCATTATCTCAGGGCAGGTTGGAACGGGGATCCAGAGGCTGTATTTATCAAGTCTGATCATCCCTTATTGAGCGCTTATACACACGGTCAATACCTGGCACTTAATTTCACCTCACTTGCATACGCCTGCAGTTACCTCCGTGGCATCGCACGGCGTGGGGGATGTTTTAAAGGACGATTATTCCTCCATCTAGACGAATGCGATTACTGGGACAGAATAGGCTGATGGATGGTGAGAGAAGAATCCAGGTCTACTTTTCATGAGTGAGCCAATCGTTTTCAAATCCGAAGCAGCGAGCAGCCAAGGCTGCCGAGTACAGGTGTGGGGCATGAAGGCTCAGGGGCTTCTGGGAGAAATATTTGCCCAGGTGCGTCGTCACCGAAAAGCAGGACCCTCTCTTTGCATTCCATTTCAGACCGATGACATCACCGCAGCCCTCCCCTTTGAGCTTGACAAAAAGATGGACTGCATTTATATTGCGCTTTTATCCAAAGCGCTTTACAATTGATGCCTCTCATTCACCCATTCACACACACACCAATGGTGAAAGGCTGCTATGCAAGGCGCCAGTCAGCTCATTGGGAGCAGTTAGGGGTTAGGTATCTTGCTCAGGGACACTTCGACACGCCCAGGCGGGGGATCGAACCGGCAACCCTCCGACTGCCAGACAACCGCTCTTACCTCCTGAGCTACGTCGCCCCTGCAGACCAATGACTACTTTGTCTGATTACATTACATTACATTACAGGCATTTGGCAGACGCTCTTATCCAGAGCGACGTACAACAAAGTGTATAACCATAACCAGGAACAAGTATGACGAAACCCCTAGAGAGAAGTACCGGTCCAAGTACAGGGAACAACCGCATAGTTCAACTTGGACCCTGGTGGTTAAACTGATTAACACTGATTAGACTCCTCCCACCCCGCGTCCTGTGGCTGCAGGGACGAGCGTTCTGTCCACCGCTCCGTACGGCTTTACAGCACGAGCCCAAGAGGGAGAGGACTAGCACAGGACCAGGGGAGCCATTAACCTGACTTACTGAGTCCAAACAGCTGAGTCTGCTCACATCAGCACTGGAGAGAGAATCTGTGTGTGTGTGTGTGTGTGTGAGAGAGAGAGAGAGAGAGTGTGTGTGTGTCTCTGAGATGGTCTGTAATAGAAAAGATCAAAAACATAATTTCCTGAGTCAAGTGGGAGTCAGACAGTCCCAGAACAGTCCCAAGCAAAGCTGGCTAGCCAAAAGACATTAGCCGTTTTTCCCCAATATATTTTTGATTATAAAGATACGAAATGAAGCTTTAGTCTGTGTGAGCCATTATCTCTTGGAGTGTCGCCTGTGTCTCGTTTCTTTGGCCTGAGAGAGGTGGCAGGCCTGGTTTAGCGGTTAGCATTGACGCGGACGAGGTCTGGCTCTGCTTTGCTTCGCAGTCCCATCGTAAAGCACACGTTCACAAGCATCTCAGCGCAGAGGAGTGGAGTCTGACACACCACCCACCCCGGTCCCCTGAGACCGGCTCCTCTGCTGTTATTCGCTGCAGGACGGACAGACACACGGACATGAGGGGAGCTGGAGACACAGCCGAACACCACAGGGAAGCAGACTGTGATAAACTGCCCTATTACTGTGGTCTCTGTTCCTTTCTGTTTATTACTCAGTTACACACACACACTTTCTCTCTCTCTCTCACACACACACACCCCCACACAAACAAACTCAAAACCCTGTAATCTGACAGCAGTTTCCTAGCTGAAACCAGGAGGTGTGTGTGTCGAGGGTATTTCTGTGAGAGAGAAGAGCTCTGAATCCTGGGTGTGTGTGTCGAGGCCGTTTCTGTGAGAGAAAACAGCTCTGAATCCTGGGTGTGTGTGTGTGTCGAGGGTATTTCTGTGAGAGAGAACAGCTCTGAATCCTGGGTGTGTGTCGAGGCCGTTTCTGTGAGAGAGAAGAGCTCTGAATGCTGGGTGTGTGTCGAGGCGGTTCCCGTGAGGGGCTGTAAAAGAGCAGATGTGTGAGAGGTGTTATATTGCACCCTGGGACAGGAATTACCGCCCTGCAGTGACATATAAGCCTCTGAATTAATACCCATATTTAACCCCAGGGTGGCCACAGCATCTCCACAGAGCTAATGAAACTAAGTGGCTTTACCTAGACATAAAAAAGTCTCCACTGCATTATTTTGCCATATGGATTTCTGAGTTGAATTGTGTCCCTGAATATTACCCGTCCTGCTTTAAATCAATCAAAGAGGCACACCGCTGAAGTCCGCTCGATCTTTAAAAGCGCTCTCCTCGGCCTGCGCGCAGTACCGAGCGCGGCCAGCAGAGGGAGTGTGTGGAGCGAGCCGCGGCTCCTGTGATTTGCTGCACCTCGCGGGCGGGTTTTGTCCGGTCCGTCGAGCGCTACAGGTCTGTGAGAGAGAGTCACACCTCCTCACTGCTGCAGCGAGCTGGAGCTGGAGCTGGAGCTGGAGCAGGAGCTGGAGCAGGAGCAGGAGCTGGAGCAGGTCAACGGGGCAGAGCCCGGACCTCGCTTGACCTGCCCGCCCGGCATCTGACCGCACACCAACCGCATGCCGACCGCATGCCTACTCACCGGCGCTGACCGTGATGGCTTCGATGAACTGGTCCCTCCAGCTGTTCGTCCCGACCAAGAGGGCCAGATTGGTCTTTTTAATCAGCTTATCCACGGTGTTCTGTGGAGAGAAACACAGCGACGTTTCAGCACATAGCAACGAAATGCCATGGATGCTTTTCCTGGGACTTAAAAGGCTGTATGTAAATTTAAAGTAGTTATTCTAAAGGGTCTGATCCGCAGGCCGTATAAAAATCTGTACAAACCAGGCCGATGTTTTCAAACTGAACATCACGGCACACATTACAGATTCTTAATGAACCAATAAAATTAATTGAACTTGATCTACAGAAATTCAGACACAGTTAAGTGTGCAGTGGACAGGAAAAGGACAGGGACCCTAACCCTAACCCTGACCCTAACCCTAACCCTGACGAGGGAAACCTCTCTCAGCGCACGGCCTCGTTACTGCAAAGGGAAACTTCAGGAGGGACACAGAGGCGTCTGCAGCCACAGAACCTCTATTACCTGCTGCTCGCTGTGCAGCTGACTCAGCACATTCCCCCTGTCTCCCCTGCATCTAATGGGGGGGAGGGGGGGTGCGGGGGGGCAGGCAGCTTAGCATCTGCACTGGGGTCAGTGGCCCTCTGGAAATGGAGCACGCTGCTCTATATTGCATCTGTGTGGATCTTCTGCATATAATATACTGATATATTTCACAGAAATCTGGATTTTAAAGACATAGACTGATAGATGTTTCAGAAAACAGAGGTCCTCAGTTTCAAATGTATGCTTTATTTTGCATGGTGAAGAAATAAATGCACTTAAGTGTAGGATTATCTTAGTAATATATTATAAAACTGTTGAAGTCACAGCTCTCGAGAAGTTCCTGTGAACACTCACGATAGGCACAAGTGCACTTAAATCCTTGAAAAACTGGCTCGCTTATGAGATCTCGGGGTTCTGCATTATCTTTCACCAGCAGCTGCTGACTTCCCTTCCGTGGGCTTGAGGTTATAAATCTCTGTGATGTAAAATACAGTGTGTAACTTTTTACTGTCCATTTCCAAGGAATTAATTTTGCGACTGTAGGTCAGCATGGCAACAGCATAGCAACACCGCAAGCACACACACGCACACACACACACACACACACACACACACACACGCTTAACGGCCATTAAAAGAGCAGAGGGAGGCATACAGCTCTCCTGTGATGAAGTATGTGTGTGTGTGTGTGCGTGCGTGTGTGTGTGCGAGAGAGAGAGAGATTGTAAGTGAGAAAGAGAGAATGAGAGAGAAAGAGGAGAGGGAAAAAGGAGAAAAGAGAGATGGAGAGGGAGAGAGGGAGTGAGAGATGGAAAAATGGAGAGACAGATGGAGAGAGAGAGAGGGAAAGAGAGAAGGAGAAAGAGAAAAACGGGGGACAAATGAAAGAGATGGAGAGAGAGAGGAAAAGAGATAGAGAGAGGGGGAGAAAGACAGAAACAGGGGGGTAACTGATTTTAAAAGACTGAAACAGGACGGTCCGGGGGCGCACCTTGAACTCGTAGGACTCCTCGATGATCACCTCCAGCTTGACGTGGTCCCCCAGCATGGGCCGGCCCATCTCCGCGATGCGCCGCTCTTCCTCGTCCTTCCCCGTCAGGGGCTCCTCTTCCTCCCCCTCCACTTCCTCTGTAAAACAGAGCAGGAAAGGCCACGCCCATCACCACCTGCCGGCGCCTGCGACGCCCTGGGACACACCCTGGGACACGCCCTGCGACACGCCCTGGGACGCACGACCACGGAGAGGCATCACCGCGACCCTCCACTGTGTCACCGCCAACCTCCACTGTGTCACCACGTTCACAAGTCAAATACTGTAAGTCTGAGAGAGGTCCAGCCTGGAGCCTCATACTGTAAGTCTGAGAGAGGTCCAGCCTGGAGCCTCATACTGTGAGCCAGAGAGAGGTCCAGCCTGGAGCCTCATACCAAACACTCAGCTGGTCCAGTTGCTTGGAAAGGCCAGTCCCACTCTAAATCCGTCCTTCTGTCCTCCTGCTTAAAGCCCCTTAGAGACCAACCGGCCTGCTGTGGGGCCCAGTGAAGTAAACTACGCTGGATAAGCTGGGGATCCCTGTCATTACTCAGTATCTATGGTATGTGTGGAAGCACTTCCTGTCTGCAGCAGCATGGCACAGGCACGTGCACTCAGACCTAAAGGAAGACTTCCTGTAGCGCACGAAAGCAAGACGTCTTGTCTGATCTACACTGTCAGTGTGTGCTGTTTTGGTACAGGGTGTGTCTCTCTGCCTAAATAAATATAGAAATAAAACACATGTAAATAAACCGCGTATTGGGGAGAAGCACAGCGACTCTGTCACATGAAAGGCATAAATAGGGGGGATGTTTTGCATCTACACACAGCTTTGACAACATCATTACAGCATTTCAATTCTCCGAGCTCATTCTGGCTTGAACACACACGACAGTCGTGCAAAGAAATAATCCTCAGGGTCCAATCGACTCGGTGCTTTAATTAATTCCGCCCCCAGGACTCTGACCAATCACAGTGACAGCATCACTGCTAACCAGGAATAACAAAAGCAAAAGTTCTGACGTATGCTATAACTCATTTATTACGTCTATCCACTCAAATAAAGACCTCAAAATACCCAACTCAGCCTTGTTGTAAGTGCCCAGGAAATCCTGTGGAGAGTTTTACTCCTCAGCCATCAAAAATAATTGAAATCTGGAATGACCTGGTGAAGACCTTAACAGAATTATTACAGAAGGAGTCATGGAGAGGGTATTACTGCGAGCCCCTAGAACAAAATTTGGATGGCAGTTATGCCATCCCGCCAAGTTACGCCTTGGCAGGGCAGCATGCCCCATACCTACACAGCACCGATACAAAATACAAAATACACAACCAAGAGCAAATTAAGCTATCCTCTGCCCTCTATTAAGGGCAATACAGACCACCCTTTTTAGGAGGATTCCTAAAATTGATGTGTGCTAACTGGAAAAGTAATTAAGGAGCATTAGTGTGCTCCAAAACTTTTAAAACTTTGGCGTGTGTAAAAATTAGTGTGCTCCTTGGAAAAAAAAGTTAGCATAGAGCCCTGCCAGGACATTTGATGGTGTCTTCCAGGCTACGCCCAAGCGCTTACAGAGAGCAAGTCTGGGCCCACAGCCAGTTTTACTTATGAGTGGTGAACAATATTTCGAGCCACCGTTAGCTAACCTCAGCGAGAGGGAATGTGCAAGTTAATTAAGTGAATTAACCGTAAACCCTGAAACAGAGCAGTCAGATGACTTTCTGAAATGTCACTTCCTTAAAGATGGTTGGAATTTCAACCACTCTGTGATACTATTATTGCACACATGAAATGCAATGATATAATTAACGCATTAATGCAGAACAATAAAATGAGTACCGTCGAGTAGTGTAACATTTACTGTGTACGTTACGTAGCACGGCTGCAGAAAGGAGTATCACCTCATTGCGTGGGTAGAGTCACCTTTTAGAAGGAAATGTGCACATTAACACTATAACAAAATGTAGTCTGGAGCAAAAATGTGAGAATATCATGCTGTATAAACGAGCGTGTGTGTGCACTGCACATTTTATAAAATCCAAGCTGTCTGTCAGCTGAACCCTGTTCCGTGGCCTTTTGAATTGGGCATCCATATTCAATCTAAGAGCGGTGGAATATATCTCTAAATTACGACAGAGCGACCCCTGTCCCGCCGGCCCTCAGGTATATAATACAGACATATGAATTTTTAAATTAAATAACTGCATAGCATGCAGGGCCCGGCCACCGCACGGCCATGAAAGGCTGGAGTCGACCAAACAATCCCAGAATGAATTTCATTAACCGGAGGAAAATCAAGAGCGATGACACCAGGACCGCACCTGCCCTGAATCCAGCATGCAGGGTCACGCTCCGATTCCGGAACCTTCTCTTTCCCTCCCATGGGGCTGATTTCAGGGCTTTTATATTCTCCCTTTACTGGCCTGCTCTCTCTTACGGGGCCCAGGTCTGGCACATCTGTTCCCCTCCAAAAAGTTCCGCAGAATCCCCCCCCCCCCCCCGTCTCTGGGTAAGCCAGTAGCCACGCCCGGTCTGAATTTCCCCTCTGGAGTGTAAACTCGCAGGTGATTGGCCGAAGTGCTCGGCTCTGGAGTGTAAACTCGCAGGTGATTGGCCGAAGTGCTCGGCTCTGGAGTGTAAACTCGCAGGTGATTGGCCGAAGTGCTCCTCGGCTCCTTCCCGCCACAGAGCCAGTCCTGGCACGGCTCCACACCTCCATTTGGCGGATGAGTTCAAACATTTTCATTTACTTTTTACATTTATTTATTTATTTAACTTGTGAGCCTTTACATCTTTGTTTTTTTTCTCCCCCTTCCCGTTAACGGCTGTTCTCTCTCTCGCTGCCCCGCCTTTTTCTTAAAAAAAAGAAAAAGAAAAGGTCAGTTATGACTGAGAGGTTTAAGAGTGTAAAATCCCTGCAGTGTTGTGTCATAGCATTTTGTCATCCGCCCCTTGTCTTCAGCCAGGCATGAGGCACAGCACATTAGGACAGGGTGGTGCGAGTGGCCGTTCTGGGACTGAGAAGCAGA